>NC_069501.1:613341224-613641224 GCF_027579735.1 Bombina bombina | reverse complement strand
TTAATTAAAATTTAGACCTGCCTTAAAAGGACAGGGCGGGCCGTGGACTGGATACACTACAAGAGAAATAAATTTATCAGGTAAGCATAAATTATGTTTTCTCTTGTTAAGTGTATCCAGTCCACGGATCATCCATTACTTGTGGGATACCAATACCAAAGCTAAAGTACACGGATGATGGGAGGGACAAGGCAGGAACCACTGCCTGTAGAACCTTTCTCCCAAAAACAGCCTCCGAAGAAGCAAAAGTGTCAAATTTGTAAAATTTTGAAAAGGTGTGAAGCGAAGACCAAGTCGCAGCCTTGCAAATCTGTTCAACAGAGGCCTCATTTTTTTAAAGGTGGAAGCCACAGCTCTAGTAGAATGAGCTGTAATCCTTTCAGGGGGCTGCTGTCCAGCAGTCTCATAGGCTAAGCGTATTATGCTCCGAAGCCAAAAGGAGAGAGAGGTTGTCGAAGCTTTTTGACCTCTCCTCTGTCCAGAGTAAACGACAAACAGGGCAGATGTTTGACGAAAAGCTTTAGTAGCCTGTAAGTAAAACTTCAAGGCACGAACTACGTCCAGATTATGCAAAAGACGTTCCTTCTTTGAAGAAGGATTAGGACACAATGATGGAACAACAATCTCTTGATTGATATTCCTGTTAGAAACCACCTTAGGTAAAAACCCAGGTTTGGTACGCAGAACTACCTTGTCTGAATGAAAAATCAGATAAGGAGAATCACAATGTAAGGCAGATAACTCAGAGACTCTTCGAGCCGAGGAAATAGCCATCAAAAACAGAACTTTCCAAGATAAAAGTTTAATATCAATGGAATGAAGGGGTTCAAACGGAACTCCCTGAAGAACTTTAAGAACCAAGTTTAAGCTCCACGGGGGAGCAACAGGTTTAAACACAGGCTTAATCCTAACCAAAGCCTGACAAAATGCCTGGACGTCTGGAACTTCTGCCAGACGCTTGTGCAAAAGAATAGACAGAGCAGAGATCTGTCCTTTTAAAGAACTAGCTGATAAGCCTTTGTCCAAACCCTCTTGGAGAAAGGACAATATCCTAGGAATCCTAACCTTACTCCATGAGTAACTCTTGGATTCACACCAATAAAGATATTTACGCCATATCTTATGGTAGATTTTCCTGGTGACAGGCTTCCGAGCCTGTATTAAGGTATCAATGACTGACTCGGAGAAGCCACGCCTTGATAGAATCAAGCATTCAATCTCCATGCAGTCAGTCTCAGAGAAAGTAGATTTGGATGATTGAAAGGACCTTGTATTAGAAGGTCCTGCCTCAGAGGCAGAGTCCATGGTGGAAGAGATGACATGTCCACTAGGTCTGCATACCAGGTCCTGCGTGGCCACGCAGGCGCTATCAGAATCACTGATGCTCTCTCCTGTTTGATTTTGGCAATCAGTCGTGGGAGCAGAGGAAACGGTGGAAACACATAGGCCAGGTTGAAGAACCAAGGAGCTGCTAGAGCATCTATCAGCGTTGCTCCCGGGTCCCTGGACCTGGATCTGTA
This sequence comes from Bombina bombina, assembly GCF_027579735.1. NCBI lineage: Eukaryota > Metazoa > Chordata > Amphibia > Anura > Bombinatoridae > Bombina > Bombina bombina. Next base: position 613,639,704 of record NC_069501.1, on the reverse strand, counting down.
ACAAGGAAGCTTGGCGTTCTGGCGAGACGCCATGAGATCCAGTTCTGGTTTGCCCCAACGATGGACCAGTTGAGCAAACACCTCCGGATGGAGTTCCCACTCCCCCGGATGAAAAGTCTGACGACTTAGAAAATCCGCCTCCCAGTTCTCTACGCCTGGGATGTGGATCGCTGACAGGTGGCAAGAGTGAGACTCTGCCCAGCGAATTATCTTTGAGACTTCTAACATCGCTAAGGAACTCCTGGTTCCCCCTTGATGGTTGATGTAAGCCACAGTCGTGATGTTGTCCGACTGAAATCTGATGAACCTCAGTGTTGCTAACTGAGGCCAAGCTAGAAGAGCATTGAATATTGCTCTTAACTCCAGAATATTTATTGGGAGGAGTTTCTCCTCCTGAGTCCACGATCCCTGAGCCTTCAGGGAGTTCCAGACTGCGCCCCAACCTAGAAGGCTGGCATCTGTTACAATCGTCCAATCTGGCCTGCGAAAGGTCATACCCTTGGACAGATGGACCCGAGAAAGCCACCAGAGAAGAGAATCTCTTGTCTCTTGATCCAGATTTAGTAGAGGGGACAAATCTGAGTAATCCCCATTCCACTGACTTAGCATGCATAACTGCAGCGTTCTGAGATGCAGGCGCGCAAATGGCACTATGTCCATTGCCGCTACCATTAAGCCGATTACTTCCATGCACTGAGCCACTGACGGGCGTGGAATGGAATGAAGGACACGGCAAGCATTTAGAAGTTTTGATAACCTGGACTCCGTCAGGTAAATTTTCATCTCTACAGAATCTATAAGAGTCCCTAAGAAGGAGACTCTTGTGAGTGGTGATAGAGAACTCTTTTCCACGTTCACTTTCCACCCATGCGACCTCAGAAATGCCAGAACTATCTCTGTATGAGACTTGGCAATTTGAAAGCTTGAAGCCTGTATCAGGATGTCGTCTAGATACGGAGCCACCGCAATGCCTCGCGGTCTTAGAACCGCCAGAAGTGAGCCCAGAACCTTTGTAAAAATTCTCGGGGCAGTGGCCAACCCGAAGGGAAGAGCTACAAATTGGTAATGCCTGTCTAGAAAGGCAAACCTTAGGAACCGATGATGATCTTTGTGAATCGGTATGTGAAGGTAGGCATCCTTTAAGTCCACTGTGGTCATGTACTGACCCTCTTGGATCATGGGTAGGATGGTCCGAATAGTTTCCATTTTGAATGATGGAACTCTGAGGAATTTGTTTAAGATCTTTAGATCCAAGATTGTTCTGAAGGTTCCCTCTTTCTTGGGAACCACAAACAGATTTGAATAAAATTCCTGTCCTTGTTCCGTCCACGGAACTGGATGGATCACTCCCTTTACTAGGAGGTCTTGCACACAGCTTAGGAATGCCTCTTTCTTTATCTGGTTTGCTGATAACCTTGAAAGATGAAATCTCCCTTGTGGAGGAGAAGCTTTGAAGTCCAGAAGATATCCCCGAGATATGATCTCCAACGCCCAGGGATCCTGAACATCTCTTGCCCACGCCTGGACGAGGAGAGAAAGTCTGCCCCCCACTAGATCCGTTTCCGGATAGGGGGCCGTTCCTTCATGCTGTCTTGGGGGCAGCAGCAGGCTTTCTGGCCTGCTTGCCCTTGTTCCAGGACTGGTTAGGTTTCCAGGCCTGTCTGGAATGAGCAACAGTTCCCTCTTGTTTTGAAGCGGAGGAAGTTGATGCTGCTCCTGCCTTGAAATTTCAAAAGGCACGAAAATTAGACTGTTTGGCCTTTGATTTGGCCCTGTCCTGAGGAAGGGTATGACCCTTGCCTCCAGCAATGTCAGCAATAATTTCCTTCAAGCCAGGCCCGAATAAGGTCTGCCCCTTGAAAGGAATGTTGAGTAATTTAGACTTTGAAGTCACGTCAGCTGACCAGGATTTAAGCCATAGCGCCCTACGCGCCTTAGTTTAGTCAAATGAACAATGGCATCAGAAACAAATGAGTTAGCTAGCTTAAGCGTTCTAAGCTTGTCAATAATTTCATTCAATGGAGCTGTCTGGATGGCCTCTTCCAGGGCCTCAAACCAGAATGCCGCCGCAGCAGTGACAGGCGCAATGCATGCAAGGGGCTGTAAAATAAAACCTTGATTGAAGAAATAAACTAAGTATAAAACACCACAGTCCTCTTACGACCTCCATCTTAGTTGAGAGTTGCAAGAGAATGACTGGATATGGCAGTGAGGGGAGGAGCTATATAGCAGCTCTGCTGTGGGTGATCCTCTTGCAACTTCCTGTTGGGAAGGAGAATATCCCACAAGTAATGGATGATCCGTGGACTGGATACACTTAACAAGAGAAAGTGGTTTAAAATTACATGCCCTATCTGAATCATGAAAGTTTAATTTGGACTTTACTATCCCTTTAACTTTTTTCATGAAAAAAAAAAACAAAAATACATTTCAACATGAAGACTATGGGATAACAACAATTACTCAGCTTGTAAGCTTTAAAGCAAATTGCTTAAAGGGACAGTCAACTTCACACTATGCAACTTAACTCCATACCTTAGATCAGGAATAGAAGATGCAGCTGCACCGCATGTTGATTAGCTTTAACGGTATTGGAGTAATCACCCAAAATACAAACGTTTATTCCATGTAGATATGGCCGCCAAACTCCTACGCCTCCTCCTTCGCCCCCTTCGCTAATCTTTTCCCTGTTCGTTCATGTTCAAAAGGATGATGCACATGATCTTCTGCACATGATAATGCACATGATCTTCTGCCTGCTCGCAAATGCAAGCCGAAATCTTAAGTGCTGCTGTGATTACCTTAGTGGCTAGATTGCGTTGTTCCTAATACATTGCGCATGCGAGGATTCGATTAGGGCTGCAACTAACGATTATTTTCATAATCGATTAATCGGCCGATTATTTTTTCGATTAATCGACTAATCGGATAAAAAGAGAATCAATAATAGTTTTCTATGTTTTAAATAAAATCCACATAATGAGTGTTACAAATATAAACTTCAGACTAAAACTTTACATTAACACAACTGTTTCTTCAATTTTTAAGCAGCAGAGCACAGTTTTATAATTATACTAAACAAAACCACAAACTGTTTGAAAAGAGGTAGAACTAGAAAGAGTTAGACTATCACTGTTAATAACATTCTGTTATTCACTCTTTCAGAAACTTTGCATTGAAATGCAAAAATCTCAACATGTCCACATGCTTCTGGCTAAGGCTGGTTCTCTGTTTGCAGCTATATTTCCTGCAGCAGAGAAAAGGCTGTTGAGGTGTATAAGTAGGGTTTTGCCAATTTCACCAAAGTGGGATATTTATCTTTGTTAGCTCTTCACCAATGCTAAGTGTTTTCTACCTTGGCAAGGGGCTTTTCAATAAAGTAAACCTTGTTCTAACATAAAAATATCTTGAATATCTATATGCAATGGTAAATAACCAGCTATAAGGTTAGGGGAAATATCTAGTCCACTCTAAAAATAACGAATATATACTTATTGAGGTTGAATCTGGTACATATTATCACAATTTATTAAAAATATAAAAAAACAATAAAAAACAAGATCAAAAGCGCTAAGGACTGTATATCAATAACAGGACAAAGCCTTACACATTTATTTATACAGTACATATAATCAGCAATACGCTAATAATTGTGCAAACAGATAATAGTGCACGTCAATTTAAATAACTCCCATCAATCTAGGGGCAAGGTGTAAACAACAAGCTTGGCACTATATCATGAAAAGCATAGTTCCAAATCACCAGATTTAATATAAACAATCCAAATGATGACTATTATATCTGGGTTGCACATAAGCCAGGAGTAGTTGTAAACTTATACTGTCCTGAAAAAGTGAAAAGTAGATGTCCTTTAGGCTAAGGACATAACCATAAAACACAATACCATATGCAGGAGTTCATTGGAGTGAAGCAGCTGGTGTTGTGCACAGACCAACTAATTGCAAACCGATTAATCGATTATGAGATTTGTTGACAACTATTTTCATAATCTATTATTATCGATTATGCCGATTAGTTGTTGCAGCTCTAGATTCGATAATGATTGGCGGATTCAATTAAAAAGAAAGTAATTACGTAACAGTGGGGGAGTTTGACGGCCATATCTACATGGAATAAACATGTATTTTGAGTGATTACTCCAATACCGTTAGAGCTCTTCAACATGCGATGCAGCTGCATCTTCTATTCCTGATCTAAGCTATGGAGTTAAGTTGCAGCGACTGTGAAGCCGACTGTCCCTTTAATATTGCAAATGTTGATTTCTTATTGTGTATATATATATATATATATATATATATATATATATATATATATATATATATATATATATATATATATATATATATATATATATATATATATATATATATATATATATATATACACACCATGAAAATAGAAAAAGGTCTGGCTAAATTTTGGGGCTAACACAAAGATTTAAAAATTTGTTGAGGCCTGACCCACACTACATATCAGGTCTCCCTGATGCGTTCCCATACCATTCACCCTGTGCAAACACTGCAGCCCTTTCAGCACCAAGAATGTCACTTGTGCCTTTACCAAGCTCACTCTGATTTCTAATATGGCTATAAAGCTGGCACAAAGGTAGCTGTAGGGGCCAAAAAACTAACTTAAAGTGTCCGTAAACTTTAAAAATAATGTTATATAATTCTGCACATAGTGCAGAATTATATAACATTATATTAGCCAAACATTTATAAAACATAATTTCCCCTATTAAAGGGACAGTCAAGTCCAAAAAAACCTTTCATTTTTCAAATAGGGCATGTAATTTTAAACAACTTTCCAATTTACTTTTATCAACAATTTTGCTTTGTTCTCTTGGTATTCTAGTTGAAAGCTAAACCTAGGAAGGCACATATGATAATTTCTAAGCCCTTGAAGGCCGCCTCTATTTTATTTACTTTTCACAGCAGGGGAGAGCAAGCTCATGTAGGCCATATAGATAGCATTGTGATCACGCCCGTGGCTAGTGGCAGACACTGCACTAATTGGCTAAAATGCAACTATATGCAAAATAACTAAAAGTCATGTGATTAGGGGCGGTAAGAAGATGCTTAGATACAAGTTAGTCACAGAAGTAAAAAGTGTATTAATATAACAGTGTTGGTTTTGCAAAAAACTGGGGAATGGGTAATAAAGGGATTATCTATATTTTTAAACAACAAAAATTCTGGTGTTAACTGTCCCTTTAATTTAAAAAAAAACGCTGATTCACAGACCCGCTCTCTGCTCTCTGCTGAGCGGGTCTGTTATATATACTCAGTGCATCGGGGCCAGCTATATAGTCACAGCCCGGCCCAACCGCGCCATAAGACTAAGTGCAGCTGTCAGGAGCGAGCTGCACTTAGTCTTATGGCGCGGTCGGGCCGGGCTGTGACTATACAGCTGGCCCGATGCGCTGAGTAAATATAACAGACCCGCTCAGAAGAGAGCGGGTCTGTGAAATAGCGTTTTTTGTTTTTTTTAATTAATAGGGGAAATTATATTTTCGAAATGTTTGGCTAATATAATGTTATATAATTCTGCACTATGTGCAGCATTATATAACATTATTTTTAAGGTTTACTGTCCCTTTAAGGTCTAAATGGGTATCAAGTTAGCATACAGGGGACCAGCATAAAGGAGAGTGCAGAGATATGTCAGTGTTTTGGTGAGTGAATAAAATAATATATTTAAGCATTGTTCTTTTAGCATGTATTATTATGAATTACCGTAGTGTATTTTGTGGGAGGCAGGAAAAAAAAATTGAAATTTATGCTTACCTGTTAAATTTATTTATTTCTTGACACGGTGAGTCCACGGAATCATCAATTACTGTTGGGAATATCACTCCTGGCCAGCAGGAGGCGGCAAAGAGCACTACAGCAAAGCTGTAAAGTATCACTTCCCTTCCCACAATCCCCAGTCATTCGACCAAAGAAAAAGGATATGCTAGAAAGGAAATTACAAGGTGCAGAGGTGCCTGAGGTTTATATAGAAAAAAACCTGTCTGATAACAGGGAGGGCCGTGGACTCACCGTGTCAAGAAAAAGACATTTATCATCAGGTAAGCATACATTGTGTTTTCTTTCTTAAGACACGGTGAGTCCACGGAATCTTCAATTACTGTTGGGAAACAATACCCAAGCTAGAGGACACGGACGATTTAGGGAGGGTAAGACAGGTAATCTAAACAGAAGGTACCACTACTTGCAGGACCTTTCTTTCTCCCAAAAGAAGCCTCAGTTGAGGCAAAATTGTCAAATTAATAGTGACTTTACCTCATTGCACTAGAGGCAAAGAGAATGACTGGGGTTTGTGGGAAGGGAAGTGATACTTTACAGCTTTGCTGTGGTGCTCTTTGCCTCCTCCAGCTGGCCAGGAGTGATATTCCCAACAGTATACGATTCCGTGGACTCAACATGTCTTAAGAAAGAAATCATTTCACTGGGGTCCTCTAATCATCAGTTCCACCTTTCAGCTACCTATCTGATCCAAAGAAAGATGCAGGTGTGGCTAAAAATTAAAGGGAAATAAAACAATTTTTTTCTTTCATGATTCAGAAAGAGTACACAATTTGAAACAACCTTCCAATGTACTTCTATTCTTTTTGATATCCTTTATTGAAGAAGCAGCAATGCACTGCTGAGAGCTAAGTGAACACATTGGGTGAATCATTGACAATGTGCAGCCACCAATCTACAGCTTGCTCCCAGTAGTGCACTGCTGCTCCTAAGCCTACAAAATATATGCTTTTCAACAAAGGGTACCAATAGAACAAAGCAAAAAGAACAGAAATAAATTGGAACATTGTTAAAAATGGTATGGTCTATTTGCTTTTCATATTCCTTTAATTGATGCATCAAGACCAGTGGACTGGATCAGTGCTATAAGAAGTTTGTACATTTCAAAGTACAAACAACAACTACAGGAGAGAAGCATCTGGATCAAGAAAAACTATAGGAAAAAGCTAAGAATCCAGACAGCGGCACATAAAAGAGGGAAATCTATCAAAAAAGGCTAGATGAGTGTTATTCAGCCTCCAAACGCATATATAGCTGTTGTGCTGCACTTGGGCCAACAAGTTCCCCAAGTAACAGCAAGAAACAACAAGCAGCAGCCACTCTTTCACAGCTTAGACTAGTCAAAAAGAAAGAAAATGCAATAGTAAACCGCATTAATTTGTAAGTAAAGCCCACATTACCAAGGGGTGTTGGGAAAGCAGCAATAACTGATTTTTCCCAGGGCAAGGAGAGCATGTAGTTTAGACTAGAGTGAAGGCGAGACAATTTGCTATGGCAACAAGCCACCTGGCATTTGTCAAGTCCTGCATATAATAATACAGCAATAAAACTCAACTCTAGAGGAAAAGTTTGTTTATATTTATAATCTATTCACATTTTTTTTCCCTATAGGCAAACTTTTTTTTTTGTATTAGTTGAAGGGTATTGGAGAAAAAAAAAAAAAAAAAAAAAAAAAAAAAAATCGATTAAAAGTGCATATGGCATTTTCTAAAGAGAAAGATATCCATGTATAAATAACATGGAGGTAAGAAAAAATTGATTCTTGATAGAGCAGCCTCACACAAATGGAACAAAAACAATTTACAAACAGATAAAGATGAAATAAGTTAAACAAACACCTTCATTTGATGTTGGATAACTACATAAATCATGAAATTTTAAATGCAAAACATCTTGAAAGTGCAAAAGTGTTAATAAAAGAAGAGACAACTTCACATAAATAATACCAGTTAGTTATGTATTACCCCATCGCTGCAGAGAAAGGGGGAGGGGACCCTATGGGAAGCAATTAAAGCTATAAGCATTTAGGTTTAGTCACTAACAACTTATCTTTTCTGGTTACTGATTTTATTTTTGGGGGGTTAACACATTTCCCCCCCCCCCAAAACTAGGGATGCGCTCTTAAAGGGGCATTACATACCAAATTTAATCTACATGAGACTTGCAATAAATAGCAGCTTAAAAGTTTACCATTTTTACTTTACAGTCCCACTGTTTTTCTATTGACTTGTTATACTTGCTGCAGCGTTTAGCACATATGTGAAATTGCTCATTTGGGTTTATTTTTCTATATGAATAACTAAGCTTGCAGGGACAGCAGACCTGGTCATCTTATCTCTCTCACTGTATTACACACAGACCACTAGTTAGACAGAACAATTGAAAATTAACATTTTAGTACCTATCTGCCAACCCCACTGGATTGTGAGTTCTTCTAAATGTTCTTGCTTACAAAGCTTTTTAATAATAGGTACTAAAATTCCCAGTATAGGAAGAGATACTACAGGCAAAACAAGCTATTTCAAATGACAAAATAAAGATAAAAGAAGTTATTAATAAACAATGTAATCTATTCCAGCAAGTAGAATGGATCTTTGGGAAAACATTGAAGGAAGAAGAGGAAAAAAAAAATCCCTTTTAAAAGATGGTTTAAAACTAATTATTTTAAGTTAATTATAATTAAGGACAAGAGAAGTGCAAAACAAGTACTGCCACCATCTAAACTAAAAAGAAAGGACGTGGCTCGTGGACTCTCACCATCATGAAAGAAACAAATTAGGTAATAATACGTTTTCTTTTCTCTTTTTTTTTTATCAGATGGTGATCGTCCACGAGTCATTACATGTGGCCATCTATACCAAAAGCAGTGAAGTCCATGAGATCACCATGAAATAGGGAGGCACAGACAGTGAAGGCAGGCACGTTACTGATCAGGCACTACGGCCTGCGGAACTTTCCTGCAAAAAGCAACCTACACATCATCATTACGAAAAGCCCCAAAAATAGCAACTGATCTAGTAGAATGAGCAGTAATGCACTCAGGGTTTTCTTTACCTGCGACAAAAACATGCCTTACTATTATTATTATTAACAGGTATTTGTAGAGCGCCAACAGATTTCGCAGCGCTCTAAACATAGTTGGTATACAGAATAACATTTATAGGGATCAAATTGGTAGAGGGCCCTGCCGAGAGTTGCACTTTGTAGATCGCCTTCATAAGAGCCGACTACAAAACAGATGGGCTTATAGGCTTACATTCTAAGTGGTTCAAGGGGAAAGCGATGGAGTTAGGAAAGGTTAGTGTAGGTTGTATGCATCTCTGAACCGTAAAGTCTTTAGGGAGCGCTTGAAGCTGTAAAAACTAGAGGAGAGTCTTGTGGAGCGAGGCAGGGAGTTCAACAGGATGGGGGCCAGTTTGGAGAAGTCCTGTAAACGGGAATGTGAGGAAGTAACAAGAGAGGAGGAGAGTAGGAGATCGTAAGCAGAACGAAGGGGACGGGAGGGAGAGTATCTGGAGACAAGGTCTGAAATGTAGTGGGGAGCAATGCAGTTGAGGGCTTTGCGTGTCAGCGTGAGGATTGTGTGTTTAATCCTGGAGGCAAGAGGAAGCCAGTGAAGGGATTGGCAGAGAGGTGCAGCAGATGAAGAGTGACGTGTAAGAAAGATGAGCCTGGCAGAGGCATTCATTATGGATTATAAAGGAGCTAGGCGGCAGCTAGGTAGACCAGAGAGGACGAAGTTGCAGTAGTCGAGACGGGAAAGGATGAGAGAGTGGATTAAAATCTTAGTTGTGTCTTGTGTAAGGAAATGTCTAATTTTAGATATGTTTTTAAGGTGGAAGTGACAGGCTTTAGCCAAGGACTGAATGTGAAGAGTGAAGGAAAGGTTTGAATCAAGTGTGACCCCAAGATATTAGGCATGCGGGGTAGGGGAAATGATGGAATTATCAACAGTTGGAAGGGGGAAAAATAAGGAGTTCAGTTTTGGAGAGATTTAGCTTAAGGTAGTGAGAGGACATCCAAGATGATATATAAGAAAGACAGTTAGTGACACGGGTTAGTAGGAAAGGAGGTAGGTTTGGTGCAGAGAGGTAGATTTGGGTGTCATCGGCATACAAATGATATTGAAACCCGTGGGACTTTATTAAGGAACCTAATGATGACGTACAAATTAAGGTTTTAAGCCAGGCAGCTAAATTAACAGCTGTAGCTTTCTAACCTCTGTGAGGCCCATAAAAATGAACAAAAAGAGAAGTCTGAAATAAACCCTTCTAGCCAAAGGAATAGCTATGAGAAAGAAAAGAAAAAAAAACTTTCAGGTCTAAACCATGCATCGGCTCAAAAACAGACTAGGATTCAACTATACTATGAGGAAATGGAAATAGCAAATGTTTTACGGACATTGCTGGGCCATAGCAACAGTGTAGAGTTGGGGGTCATATTTATTATTATACTAGGAACAAGGTAAAATAATTTATTTGGTATGGAAACATATGTCCAGCTCTACTTTATATACTATAATGGAGTGTACTTAAAGGGAATAGATCAGAAGAAAAAACAAACAAACAAAAAAAAACACATCACCAGAGCCTACAAATATTTATGGGTCTTCTAGAGACTCAGTTGCCAAAAACATTGCCTCTCTATGGAAAGCTTATCCTATGTATCTAAACAACCAGCGTATAGCGAAGAGCAGCAATCATTAAACAACTACATTTTCAGATCCACATAATCTATGAATGAGTGACGACTCACAGGGTATATGCCTTTCATCATTACAGCTGGAGACACAGCATAATAATACAAAGGCTTAAAAAGCTTGCGCCAGAAGATGAGACCTATCAACCACAAAAAAACAAAATAAAAATGTCTGTTTAATAAGATTAAGTAAATCAAAACATACACTCTATATACAACAGATTTGTAGGAACCCCTCAACCAACACACATAAAATCACATAAAAACAGAAAGAAAGAATCAAGTTAGTGAGATAAAATCTCAATAAGTGCACAATGGATACTGGATGTAGATTTTCAACGAACCAATAATCTCACATAAATGTATTTCCAAATTGTCACTTTTTGAAGTTCTATACCGGTATAGCAATAATGAAAGGATTTTGCTACTGTCCTTTACTGGTGCCCATAAGCTGTATCAAACTTCCAAACTCTCCCTCCGTTGTTGCCAACCTGCTCACAGGCTTCTACTCCAGCCATCTGAACCGAAGACTAACCAACAGCAGTTATTTCCAATGCTCCAAGAGTAAGTTCCAGCTTCACCTCGCAACTACGGTAGCCTTTTTAGAACACAAAAGTCTGGTATGCGTTTCGGCGATCCCTGACGCCTTTCTCAAACAGTATCCATTCTGTCTCACTCTGCGTTGATTTAAACTCCGGAATGTTAGTGTATATTTATCCATATACAATCTGTTGGTAATCAAAGAAAACCATAAGAATTTGCCTTGAAATTTGGTCTGTTCATTGACTGGAATCAAGCAGCCAATCAGAGGCTGTAGTGATCAAGTAGAAAAAGTCCTATGTCATTCTCTCAAATTTTCAGGGTCCAGTTCCAAAGCATCAATAATTCTGTAATGCATAGTAGAGTTTCCATTCTCAGACTCTACCAGAGAGCAGTGTATCCTGAGGAGCTTGCAGTTCCCAAGTTAGCCGTGGTGAGGACTCTCATTGTCAAATCTATGCTTTGGAACTGGACCCTGAAAAATTGGGTTAATGACATAGCACTTGTTATATTTTATCACTACAGCCTCTGATTGGCTGATTGATTACAGTCAACAGACCATATTTCAAGGCAAATTCCTATAGTTTTCTTTGATTACCGACAGTTTGTGCACGAAAAAATATCATGTTACCAAATCTGTCCATAGCAGTAAATATCAAGAGGAGACCAGGAACAACAATTCCTTTGTATACAGATTTTTCACAATGCAGTGCTATGTTACTGATATACAGTAGGCTACACATATCTATAAAATAATTTTTTTTAAAGGTCCATTATAGTAAAAAAATGACATGCACTAGTATGTTAAGAGCAGCGCTATTTCCACATCTGAGCTGTGCGACTAGAGCTGCTGGTTGGATCAGAGGCGCTTTTCCACTCGGTACCAGCAGTGCTCTGCAAGTACCGAGCAGAATTTCTACTGTGTATTAACCCCTTTGCGGGGGTTAGGACACCTAGTAGTCTATAGTTCGATAGTCGTAAAGAATTAGAGCATATACTTTTGGACTTTAATGGACTTTTAAAGGGATATGAAACTCAAAAATGTACTTTTGTGACTCTGACAGAGCAAACAATTATAAAAGTAAATCGGAAACTTTTTAAAATCAAGTCTGCTTCGTTCCCATGGTATTCTTTGTTGAACAGATAACTAGGTAGGCATCTGGAGCACTACATGGCAGGAAATAGTCCTGCCATCTAGTGCTCTTGCAAATGGATAACATTCTTGCAAAACTGCTGGCATCTAGTGCTTTAGAAACGGGCAGGCTCCTGAGCGTCCATCACTGCTTTTCAACAAAAGATAGCAAGAGAACGAAGGAAAATATAAGTAAATTCGAAAGTTGTGTAAAATGTTATGTTCTATCTGAATCACAAAAGAACATTTTTAAAGTTTAATATCCCTTTAAGTCTCTTTAATTTGAGACTTATGTAAATATTGATTTCATGGTTTAAACGAAGTCCAGAACAATGATTACACACTTTGGTTACCTAGAACATAGCACAATCAAGATCAATGACATTGATAATTCCTTAAACCCTTTCTTGCCCAAAACGTATATGGATAATCATAGGTTTGCAGCAGTGTTAAACCCTTGATTGCCCAGAACACCATCACAGACGCGCAATACTTACTGGGCCAGAATTAACAAGGCAATCAAAAGATAAAACCACTGCGGCAAACACTTTTAAGAACTTAACCCCTTGTTCGTCAGCAACAAGTTTACATTTCTTACCACTGCTGAAGCAAAGATGAAGAGGTGGAAAAAGCAGGATGTAGTCCTCAGCATCCCCTCAGTGCACAGCACTCCCCACAATGGAACATGCACAAGAACACCTACATTCCGTGACTCTATAGTCACCATGGCACAAGGCATGCTGGGAAATTTAAGTTACCGCACACACACAGGAACTACAAGTATCATTAGGCTGCACATAATTCACAAGTGCCATGGCAGTGGCTACAAGCGCAACAGACACGTGCAATTTCAACTGTGTGGCATGATAACAACTATATCAGTTCATGTATTGCAGGGCTCACAAATCCAAGAGACAGACTCCATTTTTTTTAAGGTGCAATCGGTGCCAAGGCACGTGGGTTTTGCAAGTCCTGACATAATCCCTCATGTTTTGCTTTTATATAAAACCTTAAATTCATATTACAATTGTTTTCATAATGGCGAGAACCCATTGGGTATAATTCTCAGATTCCCCTTCCCTTTAAAACTTTGCAAAGCTAAGGATACTGTGTGTGTGTATGTGTGTCAGTCGCTGTGTCTTTATCTTAGTGTTTTGTGCAAGAGCTTAAAAGGGACATTGTACACTAGATTTTATTTGCATAAATGTTTTGTAGATAATCAATTTATATAGCCCATCTCGGAGTATTTTTGTAAAAATGTATAGTATTGCTTATTTTTTATAACATTGTGCTGATTTTCAGACTCCTAACCCAGCCCCACAGTGTCAGATGTATACATGCGTTTACAGACTCTTGCTGGCTCATGTTTATGTTATCTGTCTTTTCATATGCAAGGAAGGGGATCTGCTCTTGTTTTCCCAGCCCCTTCCACTGGGAGTCCCAGCCAAACCTCATCAACATTGCTAAACTGGGAGCTTCTAAGAAAGTTTTAAAAAAGGTTTTATACTGTATTTCTAGATCAGCATCAGTGCATATTCTTCTATATAGTAGTGTCTATTACATGCAGTTATATGAAAATTGGTGGATACTGTCCTTTTTAAGGGGGAAATTGGGGGTAGGGTGAAATAAAGACACTGCAATATGGACTGGACACAGAATCTGCAATGTTGAGGATGAAGAATGGCAACCATTTACTTATAAGTACCCTCTTAAAGAAGCATTCTACAGGGAATAAATATACAAAACATAACATTCTTTACATGGCAATGTATATACCAAAAAATATTGACTATACCACATTAAGGAGTTAAGCTCCTATAAAAAATAAATAAATCTTACTTTATAACAAACAAATAAAATGTATACATTTCTGACACCTGTTAAAGGGACAGGAAACCCCAACATTTTCTTACATATAGGACATACCATTTTAAAAAACTTTCCAATTTACTTCTATTATCAAATTTGCTTAATTCTCTTGATATCTTTTGCTAAAGGAACAGCATTGCACAACTGGCAGCTAGATGAACACAAGCCAATCACAAGAGACAAATGTGTGCAGCAATCAGCAGCTAGCTCCGCTAGTGTAAGATATGTGCGTATTCATTTTAACAAGGAATATAAAGAGAATGAAGCATATTTGAAAATAGAAGTGAATTTAAAAGTGTCTTAAAAATACATGCTTTGAGTCATGCAAGTTTAATTTTGACCTTCTTATCCCTTTAAGCCTATTTTTGTTCAGTAGCTGTGGCATATAATGTACAAAACTGATTTAATAATATCCCCACTAAATGCTACATACCGAAGACATTGCTATTAAATATGGCACGTATACATTACATGTTCCATAAAGACGACAAATATAAATATGCTTAATATACCATATCTCCTAACTTTCTTTGGCTAGCACCAAGATCCAAGAGCAATTTGTCAAAAAAAAGCATACTGGTCTACCACAAACCAACATAATTAAAAAAATAAATACAATTATAATATATACTTAAAAATAGCTATTTATCTAGGTTTATTGCAAGCATGGTTTGCACATTACAGAAAAGCAACCCTGAAAGGGACTATTATTTGTAAGAGTGTCAGTGAGAACAAGTTTCTGCAGGTCGGTATATACATGTATGCGTGAACCTTATACAAACACAAAAAAGGCTGTTAAAAAGGGACATTAAACACTTTGAGACGTAAGATAAAATGATAAAATCGTACATATATATAAAAAAAAAAAAAAAACAATATACCTTTCATTATTTATGCTGTACCCTTTCCCTGTAATACCATTCTGAAATTGTGAGTTTTTCCGTTCCTGTTAGAAATGGAAGTGCAGGACACATATTCCACACAGCCATTGACTGTACAATAGTGACCAATTTATAACTGTTCCTAATTGGCCACAGCAGAGAAGATAACCTAAATTGCAATATGGCAGCTCCCATTGTTTTACAAACTCAAAAACTTTACACTTATTTTGTTAAAATTTAAATAACTAATGAAACTTTAAAAACACGTATCTACATGTTAGACTCGGTGAATGAATCATTCTACCTAGCATTTATTTAGTGTTTAATGTCCCTCTAAGTTTTTGACCAACGCATTCCACCCTTCACAGTGTAAAAAATTGTTTAATTAGTAGTACAAGCATAGCATTACATATAGATATACATATATTACATATAGGGATGCAATGTTAAAAAGGCTTTGAAATTTATAAGTGTACACAATGTTCATCAGAAAATCAATTATTCCTAAGTGCATATATATTTGATTAGATCGATAGATAGGCCACTGATTGTTGTGTGTACATATTTTTTACATTTATTTAGCAATTACAATATAACAATGAGTGCTTATTCTCACTGACTGCTAAAAAAACATTCTATTGTTCATATTTGAATATGATTATATTTTTTGTTACTGTCAGTTTTTTCCTTTCTTTGTGTGTTCTGATACAAAAAGTATTTAGCCTTGTGGAATACTAGCAGTGCTTTTTCAGCAGTAAAGCTGCACAAACAAACTTTGTCCTTCATTTCTAAAACTCCAAGGCAGCAACATTTCAAGGTCACGCTAGCTGAAGGAGGCCTGGATCCAGCAGCATAAAGTGAAGCGGTAGAGCTAGAATGCAGGCATGGAAAAAAAAAAACACACACACACTAAACATGGCATTGAGATCCCGTCACAAATCAGACAAGCCCTTGGTGGAAAACGTGCCCACGCTGACTGGAGTATTATGCTTTGGCCTGCAGAAGGTTCTTTTTGCCGAGTCTGGATTCAGTTGCTGTGCAACTAACATTCCAGTGACCTTCATACTATATTTTCAAAACACAACAGTAATAAAGCAATATCTTTAAGTGTAATAAACAATGAATATTAAAGATGCAGATGTTCCCATTCTCTAAGCTAGGTGAACATTTTCCCACAAGTAATCAAGAGTTAGTTTTTATAAATATCAATAAAAAAAAGAATGGTATTCTGCAAGAGCCACTGAACACTAAATGAGCTATTTCAACATAAACTCCTGAGCAAAGCAGGTAGATAATGAAATACATTTTAAGGGTAAACTAGAGGGATAAATACTGTAAAAGTGTGACATGGCCAAATGTAAGACATATTCATCTAGCACTGTTTATTTACTAACAGCAGAGCAGATAGACTCAACAATAGAGATCATGCTTTAAAGACCCAAGGGCACTGCAATCTTTAAGACTGTCAAGTGTTACATAGCTGAGATTTTTTTTTTTTTTTTGCAGTGTATTAACTCCATCTGTGCCGTCACAGCATGCAGCAAAACTGCAAATAAGTACACTGAAGTTGAGGGTCTCTTTCTTTAGGAGCCTTGTAAACATTTTCTATGACTGCACCCATTAGGGGGGAAAAGGTCCTTTGTTTCCCCATTGCATTTAAAACCTTACAGGAAAGCAGTAGGCTAGCACACCGATTTTGCTTGTAAAATAATCATAGCAGTTTGCACAAGTCCCAAACACATAAGAGAAAGGAAGAAAAAAAGAAAGAAAAAATAACATGTTATATAAAAAAACAGCAAATCTAGACTTAATAGTGCAAGAGGAGCAGCAGGAAGGTATGCCAGGAATGTAAAGGGGGCCATTTTCATAGACAGAAAGAAAACTTGTTTTCTCAATGAAGCAAGACAGGTATTTACACTTTAATACAAAATTAAAAGCATTAAACTTACCATGAGCAACATTCATTTGTTTGGGTATTCAGTTCTCGCTCCTGCAGGAAAGCTAATGCATTATTTTTTTCCTCTTCAGCTCCACACAATCACCCTCCCCCCTCTCGGGGGAGAAAAAAAAAAGAAAAGAAAAAAGGACAAAAGGCATGAGGACATGCAAGGGAAAAAAATCTGTAGAGGATCCAGAATGTAGCCCAAACCAACAGAAGCTGTTCTCCTTGCATACTCCTCGCCATTTTTCTTTGTCTTTCAGCTGACCCCTGTCTAAGGGAAAAACTCCCTAGTCTCCAATGAAAAATCCTGCAACCTCCTTCCACTTTAACAGCCAAAGGCATTCAATCTAACTTGCTACACAACACCAGGCTCCACCTCTGCTCCACCTCTGCCAACTCATTGGACAGTAACATTTCTTTTAGGAAACTGCACGGGTGCTATTGGTTTACCACTCTATCAATCATATTTCTTGTTACACTTCCTGTTTTAAAGTTACCTTGAGATGAACAGGGGTCAGATCAAGCGAGTTTAAAGAACTGTCAATTATTCATTAAAACATGTCAAATAAGTAACAAAGCAATCCTTTTTTTATTTTTCAATAGCAAAAATACAGATCCACTAAAATACACAACAATAAATACATTTTAATATAGATTAAATGTGATACAAAGGTTTCTCCTAATTGTATAGTTACCTTTAATATATGCATCACTATATTTTGCTTCATGGTGAACTTATTAACATTTATATAGTGTTCGAAACATTCTGTGATTATTAAATCAAATACCAGAAAAAAGGAACTGCTGCAGCTGCTCTTTGCAGACTTTTTATAAAATAAAAGGAAAAAAAGGTAACAGCCATATATCTGTGTGTGTCACATTCACTATACCTTCATATATAGTAAGATACTGCAGGGGAAAAAAGACAGGAATTCAATTGTTTTCCTCTATATATCTAATGTGTAGAGGGATATTAAACTTTTCCTCGACTGGTAAACCTTAATATTTTTTCTTTATGTGTGTAAGTATTTGAGTATACAAATAACCCCCCCCCAAAAAAAATTAAAGAGAACTGAGCATTTTTGCAGTACCCTTTTAACAAGCAAAATGCTATATTACGGTTTCCATTATAGCCTTAAAGAGACAGTCTACTCCAAAAATGTTATTGTTTAAAAAGATAGATCTTCCCTTTATTATCCATTCCCCAGCTTTGCATAACCAATACAGTTATATTAATATACTTTTTACCTCCGATTTCCTTGTATCTAAGCATCTTCTGAGAGCCCCCTGATCACCTTTCTGCCAGTACTTAAGATAGGGGTGACCATTGTGGGGTGGGGGAGAGAAGAGAGCTGTTTGAGGGGGGTCAGGGGTGGGATGTGTCAGGTGGGAGGCTGATCTCTACACAAAAGTTAAAATGACCTCTACAAGCTACCCAATTAACCCCTTCACTGCTGGGCATAATACAAGTGTGGTGCGCAGCGGCATTTAGCAGCCTTCTAATTACCAAAAAGCAACGCCAGCCATAAATGTCTGCTATTTCTGAATAAAAGGGATCCCAGAGAATCATTTACAACCATTTGTGCTATAATTGCACAAGCTATTTGTAAATAATTTCAGTGAGAAACCAAGTTTGTGAAAAAGTGAACAATTTTTTTTATTTGATCGCATTTGGCGGTGAAATGGTGGCATGAAATATACCAAAATGGCCCTGGTTCAATACTTTGGATTGTCTACTAAAACAAAAACATAATTTATGTAAGGACTTACCTGATAAATTCAATTCTTTCATATTGGCAAGAGTCCATGAGTGTCGGGGTGCCAGGAATCAGATTGAGACGAGAAGTGCAAAAATAATCACACCTTTATTAATAGCAAAAAATAATAAAAAGTCCACAAGTCAAATAACAAGCCAGGAGTCAAAACCAGAGCTGGTAGCCAGACAAGCAGAGTCAGGAGCCAAAGCGAATAGTCAGACGAGCCGGAATCAGGAAAAAAGAAAACAGCAGAGTCAGGAACAAGCCAGGGATCATGAACCAGGAAGGACGTCAGGCAGCCAGGTAATACACAGGAACTCTCACAAACAGGTCTGAGACAACGCAAAGGCAAAGCATACTGAACAGAGGCCCTTTAAATAATAAGTGATAACATCACAATTCTGAGACTGCATCCTATCTCACATGGATGATGCACACCAGTCTGGCCATAAAAGGAAGTGCAGGAAATGAGCAGCATCCCCCACAATGCACCATAGTCAGGAAGAGAGCTGAGTAAAATGGCTGCCAGCAGCACATGGCAAACACAACAGGGAAAAAACCCTGACAGTACCCTCCCCTCAATGACCCCTAACCCGCGGGAGGACAAAAGGCTTATTGGGGAAACAGGCATGGAAGGCACGGAGGAGGGCGGTAGCATGAACATCAGAGGAGGGAACCCAAGAACGTTCCTCTGGACCGTAGCCCCTCCAGTGAACCAAATACTGTACACGGCCCCTGGATATACGAGAGTTAATAATGCTGCTGACCTCATACTCCTCATGGTTGTCAACAAAGATAGGACGGGGACGATGCAACACAGTGGTAAGCCAATTACAAACCAATGGTTTCAAGAGGGAGACATGAAAAACAGAGATGCGCATAGCAGGAGGAAGGTCAAGAGCGTAGGCCACAGGATTAATCCATCGGAGTATTCGAAAAGGACCAACATAACTGGGAGCCAATTTATTGGAAGGCACACGAAGGATCAAGTTGCGGGAGAACAGCCAAACTCTCTCATCAACCTGGTAGGAAGATGCGGGCAGACGCCTACAATCAGCCTGGAACTTTTGGAGCTGCATAGAACGATGAAAGCAATCCTGAATCTGCACCCACGTGGAACGTAGTTACCGGAGATGCTCCTCCAAAGCTGGAATATCCTGAGACATGAATGAATTGGTCAATAAGGATGTTTGAAATCCATAATTCGCCATGAACAGGGATAACTTGGAGGAAGAATTAATAGCACTATTACGAGCAAACTCTGCCCAAGGTAACAGCTCAGACAAATTATTGTGGTGATCTGAGACATAGCAACGAAGGAACTGTTTAGATCTTGATTAGATCGTTCCGCAGCCCCATTGGATTGAGGGTGATATGCCGAGGAGAAGGAAAGCTGGATCCCCATTTGAGCACAAAAGGGACGCCAAAATCTGGCTACCCCGGTCCGACACTATCTCCTGGGGTAACCCATGTAAACAGAAGACCTCCCGGGCAAAAATTGAAGCAAGCTCCTGAGCAGTAGGCAGCTTCATCAAGGGAATGCAATGTAAAATTTTAGAAAAACGGTCAACCACCATAAAGATAACAGTATTGCCATTGGAAACAGGGAGCTCGACAATGAAGTCCATGGAAAGATGTGTCCAAGGACGCTCACCATTAGCAATAGGTTGAAGAAGACCCAGAGGAATACGTTGAGGAGTCTTACTCTGTGCACAAACTGAGCAGGCGGCAAAAAAACGCAACATCAGAACGAAGACCTGGCCACCAGAATTCTCGAGTGACAGACCAAATCATTTGGTTCTTGCCTGGGTGACCTGCAGCTTTAGGATAGTGGTAAGTGTGCAAAAGTTTAGTTCGAAGATTCTCAGGAACAAAACACTTACAACTAGGTTTCTCAGGAGGTGCATTGGTTTGTGCAGCCAGGATCTCCTCCCACAAGGGAGAAGTCAAATTAGTACGTATGGTAGCCAAAATATGGTCAGGAGGTATAACAGGAGTAGGTACAGACTCCTCCTTGGACAGAGGCAAAAATTGTCGATAGAGGGCATCAGCCCTAACATTCTTACTACCAGGCAGGTAGGAGACCACATAATTAAACAGACAAAAATAGCGCCCATCTGGCCTGTCGGGGCGACAAACGTTTTGCTTCAGATAGATAAGTTAAATTCTTGTGGTCAGTAAGAATGAGCACTGGCACGCTAGTACCCTCAAGAAGATGCCTCCATTCCTTAAGTGCCAAAATTATGACCAGTAATTCCCTGTCGCCAATTTCATAATTCCACTCTGCTGGAGACAATTTCTTAAAGAAGAAACCACACGGATGCAAGGAACCGCCAGGCGTAGGACGTTGAGACAAGAGGGCACCTACTCCAGTCTCAGACGCATCGACTCAAGAACGAAAGGCAGGACAGGGTTAGGATGAGTCAAAACTGGAGCGGCAGCAAAGGCAGTCTTAAGACTATCAAAGGCCTTAATGGCAGTAGGTGACCAATGGAGTGGATCATTCTCTTTACAGTCATGTCTGTGATAGGTTTAACCAAGGAAGAAAAGTTTTTAATAAACTTGCTATAGTAATTGACGAACCCCAAAAAACGTTGAATAGACCGAAGACCAACTGGGCGAGGCCACTGCAGAACTGCAGATAACTTGTCAGGATCCATGGAGAACCCTGCGATGGAGATAACATAACCTTGGAAGGTTACTCGAGTCTGATGTAACTCACATTTCTCGAGTTTACAAAACAGGCAGTTCTCACGTAGTCTCTGAAGAACCCGTGTAACATCAGAACGATGAGCCTCAAGTGTGGGTGAGTGTAGGAGGATGTCGTCCAAGTACACCACACTGTTGCAACATATCTCGTAGGACATCATTAATAAATTCCTGAAAAACAGCAGGAGCATTACATAGGCCAAAGGGCATTACATAATACTAATAATGCCCGCTCCTGGTGTTAAATGCCGTTTTCCATTCGTGGCCCTCCTTAATCCTAACGACATTGTACGCTCCTCTCAAATCAAGTTTAGTAAAGACCGTAGCTCCCTTGAGGCGGTCAAAGAGTTCCGTAATAAGCGGAATAGGGTAAGCATTCTTAATGGTAAGACGATTAAGACTCCTATAATCGATACTTGGTCTTAACTCGCCACCCTTTTTCTTCACAAAGAAGAAGCCAGCCCCTGCAGGAGAGCAAGATTTGTGGATGATCCCCCGCGACAGAGCATCGGCAACATACTCCTCCATAGCACAATTCTCTGCAACAGACAGAGGGTACACCGGGCCCCGAGGAGGAATGGCTCCGGGTTGCAGGTCTATGGCACAATCGTAAGACCGGTGAGGAGGCAACGTACCGGCACGCACCTTGTCAAACACGTCTAGGAACTCTCGGTACTCCTCTGGCAATTGAGATACCCAAGAAGTGCACAAGACTAACTGGTTTCCGAAGACAAGTGGAAATACATTGCGGGGACTACGAAAAAATTTCGGATCTGCGCCAGTCGAGACTGGGATTGTGATTTTGGAGCCAGGGATAACCCAGAACAACCGGAAAATGCAGAGAGTTTATCACGTGGAACCATGGACAACGGAGCAGTTTCGTGAGTAACGAGTGCGGGCTAAAGGGGCCTGCCATCAATGGCATCAATAGTAAGCGGAACGAACCGAGGCAAAAACAGTAATGGAGTGCTTTGATACAAAAGCACTGTCAATGAAATAGCCCGCAGCACCGGAGTCAACAAGAGCCTGAGTGACTATGGAGGAGTCCACCCAGGAAAGGACAACCGTGACCAAAGTTTTCTCCTTAAGTGGTTCCAGGGACGAGGATAAACCACCCAAGGTCTGCCCCCTACAGGACCTTAGGTGTGAGTGTTTCCCGGACGTGTAGGACAAGACTTCAAAAGGTGACCCTGTAACCCACAATAGTGTGTCAACAGTTAATTGGGTGAAGCGCTAAATCTATCCTACTCAGCCTAACTAAATTAACTATCCCCTTCCTGGATAGTTTGAAATTCAAATATAACAAATATATATATATATATATATATATATATATATATATATATATATATATATATATATATATATATATATATATATATATATATATATATATATATATATATATTTGGCGCTTAGAGCGGTAGGAATTGTACATATGTGTGAGACTATATATATCAACCGTTAAAAAAATGCTATTTCAGCCGTTTTGATATTTCCAAAATTTATTTTGAAATTATAGTATAAAACTGTAATATAATAAAAAAAAACACACATTCACTTTCAACTATAGTTGATCATTCAACACTCACACTTCCATATATACTGTGCACTTAAAATCACAATGTTAAACACATAAAATGTCTCAAAAATCTTAGTACAAATATTAGTATCCAATTTTCTCAAAGTTCAATAATGTCTTGTGCTTGATTTAAAAATAGAATAATTCCCCAATGTAATGTATCCTTTTGATTATAAATCTAAGTTTATAATTTTAGGAAATTCCCAACACAAACCCGTTATATCAGGGCTGACAGTCTTATAAGGTGCTCCAAAGTGGATTAACCGCTTTCAGCTGTCAGCGTTATCCCTGACACTGTTCACAATTTCTGTGTGGTATAGGAAGGTTCTCTCACCTTTTAGCGTATGTCCGTACAAGCGGTAAATGTAATCTCGATCCCTAGGTGACACAATGAGGCTGTCTTACCTCCTTCCCGTGTCTCCGTGTTAGCTATGTTAGCTATCAGCCTTACTCGACCTTCCGACTCACTGCGGATCTCGAACTCAGTTAGTGACGTCATCTGGTTTCTGGATTCCAGGGGTGACTAATACTTACGCAAGTATATCTTCACTAACTCCTCCAAGTTGTCCTCTGCTCTTTAGTACACCAGGTAAGCAGAGTGTGGTAATCCTTCCTGTTCAAAGGCTTTTTTTAAAAGATTTGTGGATAACTCCAAAATAGCAGGTCAGTCCTTCCAACTATATATATTATTTGTTATATTTGAACCCAAAATAGAGGCAGAGCCCCTTTGTGGAGAGACGCGTGAATCCCAGCTGCATCGGCTCAGCAGTACCTGGTGACTCGGGACCAGGAGGCATGGGAGGAGAGGGAGGCATGGGTGGGAACGAACACGTAGGAGACAACGGAACAGGAGGCTTCCGCAAGCGTTCCTTGAAAGAGGGCCTTTCTCCGAGTCTGATGTCAATTAGGATCGAAAAAGACACCAATGCCTCGAGATCCTCTGGTAAATCTCTGGCAGCAACTTCGTCTTTAAATCGCATCAGAAAGCCCATGAAAGAAGGCGGTAACAAGGGCTTCATTGTTCCAACCTACCTCTGTGTCAAGCGTACGGAACTCAATAGCATACTGAGCAACAGATCTTGTACCTTGCTGAATGGACATGAGTCGTTTAGCAGCAGAGGAGGAGCGAGCCGGAACATCAAATACCCTTCGAAAGGAGGCCACAAAATCAGGCTAATTTGAAATCACAGGTTTATTACTCTCCCACAAGGGATTAGCCCAGGCAAGAGCTGTATCAGAGAGTAATGAGATGAGAAATCCCACCTTAGCTCTGTCAGAGGGAAATGCCTGAGGTAACATCTCAAAGTAAATGCCCACCTGGTTCAAAAACCCTCCGCACTGAATAGGACCGCCTCCATATCGCTGAGGTAGAGGTGCAGAACCGGACATGCTCCTCGTATGCATAGGTGCAGCAGCGGAAACAGGAGCCGCCATAACTTGCGGGACACTTTGGTCCAAATGTGCAGTGCGAGTCAGCAGGGTTTGCAGGGCTAGTGCAAATTGATCCAAGCGGTGATCCTGTTCATCCATCCTGGAAATGATGGAAGGTAAAGGTGGATTATTAGCACCATCAGGATTCATGGCCTTTGCGTAATGTCAGGGTGCCAGGAATCAGACAGACGAGAAGTGCAAAAATAATCATCTTATTTAATAGCAAAAAATAATAAAATGTCCACAAGTTAAATAACAAGCCAGGAGTCAAAACCAGAGCTGGTAGTCAGACGAGCCGAGTCAGGATCCAAAGCGAATAGTCAGACGAGTCGGAATCAGGAACAAAAAAAACAGCAGTCGGGAACAAGCCAGGGATCATGAACCAGGAAGGACGTCAGGCAGCCAGGTAATACACAGGAACTCTCACAAACAGGTCTGAGACAACGCAAAGGCAAAGCATACTGAACAGAGGCCCTTTAAATAATAAGTGATGACATAACAATTCTGAGAGTGCACCCTGTCTCTCATGGATGATGCACACCAGTCTGGCCATAAAAGGAAGTGCAGGAAATGAGCAGCATCCCCCACAATGCACCATAGTCAGGAAGAGAGGTGAGTAAAATGGCTGCCAGCAGCACATGGCAAACACAACAGGGAAAAAAACCTGACAATGAGCTAGTGACGTATGGGATATACAATCCTACCAGGAGGGGCAAAGTTTCCCAAACCTCAAAATGCCTATAAATACACCCCCTCACCATACCCACAATTCAGTTTAACGAATAGCCAAGTAGTGGGGTGATAAAGAAAGGAGTAAGAAGCATCAACAAAGGAATCTGGAAATAATTGTTATTTATACAAAAAATCATAACCACCATAAAAAAGGGTGGGCCTTATGGACTCTTGCCAATATGAAAGAAATGAATTTATCAGGTAAGTTCTTACATAAATTAGGTTTTCTTTCGTGTAATTGGCAACAGTCCATGAGCTAGTGACGTATGGGATATAAAATACCCAAGATGTGGAACTCCACGCAAGAGTCACTAGAGAGGGAGGGATAAAAATAAACAGTCATATGCTGAAAAATTAATCCACAACCCAAAATATATGTTATTCTCATAAAGAAAAGAAAGACTTAAAACATCAGCTGAAGAATCAAACTGAAACAGCTGCCTGAGGAATTTTTCTACCAAAAACTGCTTCTAAAGAAGCAAATACATAAAAACGGTAGAATTTAGTAAATGTATGTAAAGACGACCAAGTTGCCACTTGCAAATTTGATCAACTGAAGCTTCATTCTTAAAAGCCCACAAAGTGGAGACTGATCTAGTAGAATGAGTTGTAATTCTCTGAGGCGGGGCTTAACCCGACTCCAATAAGCTTGAAGAATCAAAAGCTTTAACCAAGAAACCAAGGAAATGGCAGAAGTCTTCCTGAAATCTTTAGTAGCCACAATATAGTATTTCAAAGCGCTCACCACATCCAAAGAATGGAAGGATCTTTCCAAAGAATTCTTAGGATTAGGACACAAGGAAGGGACAACAATTTCTCTACTAATGTTGTTACAATTCACAACCTTAGGAAAAAATTTAAATGAAGTCCGCAAAACCCCCTTATCCTGATGACAAATCAGAAAAGGAGATTCACAAGAAAGAGCAGATAGCTCAGAAACTCTTCTAGCAGAAGAGATGGCCAAAAGGAAAAATACTTTCCAAGAAAGTAGTTAAATGACCAAAGAATGCATAGGCTCAATATGGAGGAGCCTGTAAAGCCTTCCAAATCAAATTAAAACTCCAAGGAGGAGAGATTGATTTAATGACAGGCTTAAATACGAACTAAAGCCTGTAAAAACAGTGAATATCAAGGAGTTTAGCAATCTTTCTGTGAATAAAACAGAAAGAGCAGAGATTTGTCCCTTCAAGGAACTTGCAGACAAAACCTTATCCAAACCATCCTGAAGAAATTGTAAAATTCTTGCAACTCTAAAAGAATTCCAAGAGAATTAATGAGAACACCATGAAATGTAAATCTTGCAAACTCCATAATAAATCTTTCAAGAGACAGATTTACGAGCTTGTAACATAGTATTAATCACTGAGTCAGAGAAACCTCTATGACTTAGCACTAAGCGATCAATTTCCATACCTTCAAATTTAATGATTTGAAAATCTGATGGAAAAAACGGACCTTGAGACAGTAGGTCCGGCCTTAAAGGGACAGTCTAGGCTAAAATAAACTTTCATGATTCAGATAGAGCATGTAATTTTAAACAATTTTCCAATTTACTTTTATCACCAATTTTGCTTTGTTCTCTTGGTATTCTTAGTTGAAAGCTTAACCTAGGAGGTTCATATGCTAATTTCTTAGACCTTGAAGCCCACCTCTTTCAGATTGCATTTTAACAGTTTTTCACCACTAGAGGGTGTTAGTTCACATATTTCATATAGATAACACTGTGCTCGTGCACGTGAGGTAATCTGGGAGCAGGCACTGATTGGCTAGACTGCAAGTCTGTCAAAAGAACTGAAAAAATGGGAAGTTTGCAGAGGCCTAGATACAAGATAATCACAGAGGTTAAAAGTATATTATTATAACTGTGTTGGTTATGCAAAACTGGGAAATGGGTAATAAAGGGATTATCTATCTTTTAAAACAATAACAATTCTGGTGTAGACTGTCCCTTTAACAGAAGTGGCCAAGGTTGGCAGCTGCACATCTGAACAAGACCCGCATATCAAAACCTGTGAGATCATGCTGGAGCCACCAGCAACACAAATGATTGTTCCATGATGATTCTGGAGATCACTCTTGAAAGAAGAACTAGAGGCGGAAAAATATAAGCAGATTGATAATACCAAGGAAGTGTCAGCGCACCCACTGCTTCTGCCTGAAAATCCCTGAACCTAGACAGGCATCTGGGAAGTCTCTTGTTTAGATGAGATGCCATCAGATCTATCTGTAGAAGACCCCATATCTGAACAATCTGAGAAAACACATCTGGATGGAGGAACCACTCCCCAGGATGTAAAGTCTGACGGCTGAGATAATCCACAAAGCTGAGAGATCACAAAACATCCAAACAGAGGAAAAGAAACCTTCCAAGATAATAACTTAATATCTTTGGAATGCATAGGCTCAAACTGAGTCTGTTTGAAAACTTTCCAAGGTGGAACAACAGGTTAAAACACAGGCCTGATTTTAACCAGGGTCTGAGAAAAGGAATTTACATCTGGCACGTCCGCCAGACGGTTGTGCAACAAATTAGATAGAGCAGAAATTTGACCACGAGGGTACTGATGGACAACCCCTTCTCCAGGCCTTCCTGGAGAAAAGATAAGATTCTTGGAATCCTGACTCAACACCAAGAATATCCTTTAGACTCACACCAATAAAGATATTTACGCCATATCTCTTCGTTGACAGGCTTACGAGCCTGAATCATAGTTTCAATGACCGATTCGGAAAAATATGCTTAGGAAAATCAAGCGTTCCATCCCCAAACAGTCAGCTTCAGAGAAAGCTAGAGATATTTCTACTAGATCTGCATACCAGATCCTGCAAGGTCACGCAGGAGCTATTGGAATCATCAAAGCTCTCTCCTGCTTGATCCGAGCGATGACTCGTGGAAGGAGAGCAAACGGAGGAAAGAGATATGCCATTCTGAAGCTCCAAGGAACTGCCAAAGCATCTATCAAAAAGGCCTGATGATCACTCGACCTCTGACCGTACTTTGGGAGCTTGGTGTTCCGACGAGACGCCATCAGATCTAATGCCAGTAACTCCCATTTGATTGTTAACCTGGAGAACACTTCCGGATGGAGTTCCCACTCCCCGGGATGGAAAGTCGGTCTGCTCAGGAAATCCCCTTCCCAATTGCCCACTCCTGGGATGTGGAGGGCAGATAGACAGCAATTGTGGATCTCCGCCCACTGAATGATCCTCGCCACCTTCTTCATGGCCAAGGAACTCCGAGTTCCCCACTGGTGGTTGATCTAAGCCACTGAGGTTATGTCCAACTGGAACCTGATAAACCGGGCTAGAGCCAGTTGAGGTCAAGCCTTCGAGGCATTGAAGATCGCTCTCAACTCCAAAATGTTTATGGGGAGAGCAGTTTCCTCCTGAGACCAAAGTCCCTGCGCCTTCAACGAGTCCCAGACTGCTTCCCAACCCATCAGACTGGCGTCCGTGGTCACAATAACCCCAGAATGTCTCTGCAAGCATGTCCTCTGGGACAGATGTTCTTGAGACAGCCACCACGGTAGGGAGTCTCTTGTTGATTGATCCATAACTATCCTCTGAGATAGGTCTGTATAATCCCTGTTCCATTGAGCGAGCCTGTATAGCTGTAGAGAACTCAAATGGAACAGAGAAAAGGGAACTATGTCCATGGAAGCCACCATCAAACCAATTACCACCATACATTGGGCCACTGATGGCCGTGCTGCAGACTGTAGAGACAGGCAAGCGGAGAAAACCTTGGCTCTTCTGACCTACGTCAGAAATATTTCCATTGATAGGGAATCTATAATGGTTCCTATAAAGATCACTCTTGTAGACGGAACAAGAGAACTTTTCTCCAAATTGACCTTCCAACCGTGGGAACGAAGAAAAGACAACAAGATCTTTGTATGAGATTCTGCTAGTTCCAAGGATGGTGCCTGAACCAGAATGTCATCCAGATAGGGTGCCACTGCAATTCCCATGGACCAAATACTGCCAATAGAGCTCCCAGGATCTTTGAGAAAATTCTGGGAGCTGTGGCGAGGCCAACTGGAAGCTCTACAAATTGCAAAAAGTTCCCTCCTTTTCGGAAACCACAATCAGGAATAAAGAAAATTCAGACCCCTGTTCCCTTACAGGAACTAGAACTATTCATGGGGAAGAGAAGACCCAAACGCCTACAAAATGCCTCATAGTTATCTGGCCTGCAGATAAAATTGAGAAGAGGAAACTGCCTCAGGGAGGAAAGGAATAACTACTAAGAAGTAACCCTGAAGAACTATGTCCTCGGCCTATCTGGGATATCTCGTATCCATGTTTGAGACCAACAGAGAGATTCAACCCCCCACTTGGACTGTGGTAGAAAAGACCCTTTTCCACATGTAATAACAGAATTTTCCCTGTCAGATCAGGACCAAACAAGGTTTTACCCTTGTACAGAAGCACCAGAAACTTGGACATAGAGGAAAAAGCTCTGTCCACCACGCCCCGCGGGCTAGTACAGCGATCTAGATATCATGGATCCCGGCTGAAAACTTGCATGGTAGCGTCAGAATATAAAGAATTGGCTATCTTAGGAGCCTTAATTCTGTACAGGATCTTCCCTAATTGGATTAGACAAGGCATTGCGCCAATAAGATGCCGCACTTGACGCAATGGCAATGCAAACTTCTATGTAAGCCTCCATTGATCCTAAAAAGAACAGCTATACTCTCTAGGAATCGTTCTCTAAGCCAGAGTAGAAATGCCCTACTACTTAAGGCACCGTGCGCCCTGATATTTAATGGAGACAGCGACCGGAAACATCTTTTTAAAGACAGGAGAAGTGGAAAAAGGAAACCCTGACTACTCCTATTCCTGTGAAAAATCTAGCACGGTCTGGAACAAATTAAACAAAAAGTGCTACAGGGCATAATCAGCCTATTAATAAACACTGAGGCACCCACATCCTGGTATGAGACACACCAGGAGAAATATATACTGATGCATGAAAAATGTGTCTCCAAACATAGGTTTGAAAGAAAAACTTATAAATAAGAGTATTACCACCAACATTAGTGGACAAAACTGTGTGTCAGCACTATATTAGGGAAAAAGAATTGGTGATTAAACGCCATTAGATATAATGTAAAAATCTGTAGAGCCTTCTAAAGGCCACCAGATTATTGTAAATCACGAAGGACCGTGTCACCAAGCACACAGTAGCTTAACAATAAAAGGCACAGCTCCGTAGCATAAACATCCTCATTTACGGACACATAGCTCTGTTCTAACGGAGAAACAAAAGGGGGGCGTGTCACATGCCCTGCTCAGAAAACACATCCCTCCGTTTGGAAGAAAATGGCGCTTATCCGCCATACAGAGTGAAGAAGAGGGCGGGAACAAACATAGCCCATAGAAAAAGCGTGCAACTAAACTTAATTGCGCGTCTCATACTGCCTAAAGAAAACTCAACACCCGCTGACAGAAGCAAAAACTTAAGTGCTTCTTCACTTTACTGTCAGTACCTCTAGGACAAGTAACAACAAATATGTGCCGCTCTCTACAAAAGATATTAAAAAGTGCACCCTTATATATCGGATGCCTATGCTAGGAGCCTGATTGCCATCAAGGAATAATTATTCCTTAGCCCACTGTGCTATTTCAGCTATTAAAATTATTAGGAGGAACAATTTACCTCTGTACTAAGCATAGCCACATAAAAATTAACTTTCACAATATAAAAGAATAAATGTTGAGAAAAAGATTAACCCTAAGGATCCTCTACCCACAAGAACTATAACAAAGTCAGGGATACTTCACGCCAAAAAGTATTAATGCAGCATAAATCCTTCAGAAGTGCATGTCCCTCAAGCATAGAACACCAATCACTTACCTGCATCAGGAGGACAGCTCACCCAGCATGAGAGGATGCTGCTCCTCACAGAGACCTGTGAAACAAAGAAAGAACAGAGTAAACCTACTCAGGCTTTCTAGACCCGGGCAGCAACATGTTAGGAAAACTCAGCAAGGCCCACCTCACAAGTTCCTAACTGCTTTAAATCCACCACTGCCCTACTGAACATGAGACTAACATGGAGTACGGCTAGACCCAGACTGTGATGGAAGCCTGCCCTGGCTTCAAAACAACAAAAATAATGATAGAAGAATCTTTATCAGACACCTAATTACTTCACCTCCTCTTTGCACTAGAGGCAAAGAGAATGACTGGGGGTTGTGGGAAGGGAAGTGATACTTTACAGCTTTGCTGTGGTGCTCTTTGCCTCCTCCTGCTGGCCAGGAGTGATATTCGCAACAGTAATTAAATTATTCCGTGGACTCACCATGTCTTAAGAAATAAATAATAGTATCCTTAGAAAGTCATACAATATATATATATATATATATATATATATATATATATATATATATATATATATATATATATATATATATATATATATATATATATATACACATATATACACACACACACATATACTCTCCAAAAAGCAGGCAGCTCACTGGTCTTTGCAGTAAAACTAGAATTTATTACATCAGTTTAAAAAACAAACGTTTCGGCACTGCATTGTGCCTTTGTCAATGTTATACAACAAAAAGTACAAGGACAGAGTGCACCCAAGCACCCCGGATCAGTTAACATACATTTAAAACAAACCCCCTTAAATAGAGAATAGAGAATATCCCCACTTAGCCTTTACCGCCATTCCTATTGCATACTCGTTCAATCACCTAATCCCTGCGTCACGCTGACACGCTAGCCGTGCCTAGCGTGATGACGCATAGCACGGCGTTGTCATGACAACGTCCAAGGCATTACGTCGACGAATGAGCCAGATACCAAGAGATCACCAGGGAACAATCTGCGCATGTTCAGAACAACAAAGTTTCTTGAAGCGCAGCGGTTGCTATGGGCAACCAACGTAAACCAGCCACCTAATCAGGCAAGAGCCGCTCTGGGTGTCCCATAGTATGTGGCTACGGCGGAGGCAGTAAGGATGTGTAATCTTATCAGATTTTCATACCACACAACAAACATAATACAAATACAAAGTCACTTCACTTAAGTCTGTTATGTAATAGGAATATAAATCTGAAAGATATATCACAACCGCAGATGCGATGTTAAAATGGACCAGAAAACTATGACAAAAGTATATACAGAGGAAATTCATAGTCATATGATTATTAAATAGAAACTGCCTCAAATAGTTAGTGAACATAATAGAATGTGCACCAATAAATCAATGCTGCTACTCAATCTATCTATCCATCAAACCCATAGGAGTATGGTAGTAACCAGACAGTGAAACTTCCACAGACCCAAGCTCTTATGTGGTCATTAACGTAAGCATTAATAGAAAGGGCTAAAATCCAAAGTAGTATTGAGTCCCTTTGGGGTCATAGTTCCCAATTTATGTATCCACCTGCTCTCACATTGGAGTAATTTTTTTCCCCTATCACCACCTCTTGGATTTGGTGGGATATGATCAATCAGCATTGATCTGATGCTTGACACCGGTTATTTAAAGTTTGCACAGTGACGTGCCACCGGTTGGTCCGAGTCACCATCTTTCAGGGCTTCACGAATAGCGTGGCGATGATTTGCCATCCTGTCGCGGAAGGAGGTTATCGTTTTTCCTATATATATATATATATATATATATATATATATATATATATATATATATATATATATATATATATATATATATATATATATATATATATATATATAGTGAACATGGGCAAGACAGCATGTAGATCACAAAGGTGCTGGTACAACTAAGACAATGGTTTATTTTAAACCGTTGGTTTTTGTGGGGGTGTTGAAAAGTGTCCCCTTTGCACATGCTGTTACATGTTGTACAACTCCCACAGGGGAAGCAACCTTTCTTGGATGACTTGAGCCATGTTTCCTTTTTGTAGTGGTTCACAGGATCTGCTTTAACCAAGATGTCCCTCAGGTTCCTTGCTCTGCGGTAGACCACTCTTGGAGCGGTCATCTTCTGAAAGGGTAACATGGGAATTGTGCCCACCACTGGCCAGTGGCGACGTGCTGCATTGGATAGACGTTCACATCCAGGTGTGTACGTGGTAATTAAATTCAGTTGTTCAGACTTATCCTTTTTAGGAACCCTGGTGTCCCGTAAAGTGTCCGTGCACAACAATTTCTCCTGTATTTCGCAGATGTCTGTCATGGGATAACCCCTTTTGTTCAATTTAATGCCCATTTCTTTTACTTGGGTAACTTGTGAATGTGTCTCTCTGTTATTTCTCAGCGCCCTAGTGAGTTGGGAGGTGAGAATACCCTTTTTCTGGTGTCCAGGGTGAAAACTACTGGCGTGCAACAAAGAGTTGCGATCCGTGGGCTTAGAGTACAATTTAGTACCAAAACGCCAACCACCAGAGTCATTCACCTTGAACAAATTGAGGTCCAGAAAATTAACGTTGTCTATACTGAATTCAAGCTTAAAACGAATAGGGCTGGCCATGAGGTTCAAATGCGACACCCACTCACGCAAAGACACTTCATCACCTCTCCATATCAGGAGAACATCATCGATGTAGCGGGTGTAAAAAGTCACCTGTGGATGTTCAAAAGGCTTCATGAGCTCCTGCTCATACCATAACATGTAGATATTTGCGTAAGTGGGTGCCACATTAGACCCCATGGCTGTGCCAGCAACCTGAAGGTAGTAGCAGTCCTCAAATTTAAAATAATTCTTCTCCAGACAAATAGTCAATAATTCACACAGGAATTCAATAGGAGGACCACTATAGTAGATGTTATTTGTCACCATGGACCTGACCGCCTCCACCCCCCCCAACATGGGGGATCACCTTTTGAACATCCACAGGTGACTCTTACCGATCATGTGCAACAGTTGATAGAATATATGCATGTGTGTTTTACGATTGGCCGATAGCTG
The DNA here is from genome assembly GCF_027579735.1 of Bombina bombina. Taxonomy (NCBI): domain Eukaryota; kingdom Metazoa; phylum Chordata; class Amphibia; order Anura; family Bombinatoridae; genus Bombina; species Bombina bombina. The sequence goes on along the minus strand of NC_069501.1, from coordinate 613,605,682 downwards.
CCACATAATTCAGTGGCATGGAAATTGCAAGTAACGTTGAAATTTCTCAGAAAAAAAATCTAATACTCATTTTAAATTTAAAGTACGTATTGCATTGTATTATGCATTAATAATTAGACCTTGCTTCAAACATCCAGATGGCAAGTACCACATGTCATTCTCATTTTAGACTACTATCACATATGAATTGCAGGCTGAAAGTAGTATGTGGTCAGAACTAGACAACTATGAAGGGAATTTCAAAATTAATTCCTTAGAGCAGTTGCAATGGCATTATCCTTTCTAAATTGGCTAGAACATGAAACAGTTTGCTGCAAAATCAACTCTTGTTTTAGACTGTGGATTAAATCAGGCATTTAGATCATGCTGTTACTGCCACAAGAAGAGAAATTCAAAAGTGGTCTGTCCTCTTCAGAATACTTCAGTTAAAGGAGCAATTTAGGACTAGTAAATCTCCTGGAAACAAGCAATCATTAGGAAAAACATTAAAAGGGTTAGTAAATGTATATATATATATATATATATATATATATATATATATATACACACACACACACATACTATGGCTTTCACTACTTTGATAACATTTAATCTGCTGTGTTCAGACCTTTAAAATGTAAAACTGATCTCTGCTACATCATGGTGGTATAAAGTTATAAAACATGGCTGGTATGTTGATTTGCAAACTGCAGCCTTTTTTTATTATGTTTAACCTATCTAAACTGCACATTTGTGCCAGAAAAACCTAATGTTCTTATCTTATCAAAATTCTTAGTACTAAAATGAACCAACAAAAATGATGTGCTTGGGTCAGAGTCTTCAAGTACTGCTATGCCTGGCTAAGTAGAATTCCAAATTAGGAAAGAGATACTGCTTCTACTGAAGTAGAAGAAAAACTCAATTTACCCAGCTTTATCAGATTAGAGGAAGCCAGAAAGTATACTTAAAAGGGACAGTATACACCAATTTTCATAAAACTTCATGTAACAGACACTACTATAAAGAAGAATATGCACATATACAGATACAAAAATCCAGTATAAAACTGTTTAAAAATGTACGCATTTCACCGCTACACGGCTTTATCAAAGGCTCATCAGACGTATCTCCTGAGTCCAGTGTATCACATTTATTAGACCTTAATTTTGTATGTTACTTAGCTCTTTTTGAGCTATTTACAATCATTATTGCCAGCTGAGGTTACTACTTAGACCCTTGCTTACTTGCCCTTGTTGCTGCATTTAATCAGTATAATATGTTGTGAGGTCAATCCTCTTTTTTAGGTAATGGTTCTTTATGCAGCACACTAGCATATTTGTTTGCATTGGTCTGTGTGGTACCCTCCTGTTGAGCGTTACTATTTTTCTTATTCAGTTCTCTGCGATTTCTGGCACTCAATACTTGTATTTTAATCTAAGTTGTAATACACACACTTTTTTTTTTTTTTAATTATGACAATTAAATGTTAAGTTTTATACACATTTATTCTCCTTTGTGGGTGGTTACCCCTGCCATAATTTATTTCATATATTATTTTTCCCCTGAGTGCTCTATAGTTGTCCACCTATCTTCTCTTTTTGTTTGCCTAACATCTAGGGACATAAGGACCACTGCCAGCTTAAAGGACCAATCAACTTTTCTGGATACTATTACAAATCGATTATGAATCAAATATTAAGTAGGGTGAGCTGTACCTTCTTATTTAATTGTATGTAGACAACATAAACAATCGTTTTATATATTTTCTTAGCCTTTCCCTGTCCTCCATGATCAAGTGGATGCAGTGGTGACGTCACCAGCACATTGCGCATCTATGGTGGAACAGTGCACATAAAAGGTTGTGCACTTTCCACAGAAGCAGAAGAGTGCCTGCGTGTCCTGAAGACACAGAGTCTGCCTGCATGCCCTTCTACCGCAGGTATGGTGTGTTTTGGTGCTGTTTTTATTTAAAAATTTTATTTACACCCGACTAACTGCTGTTAGGGTTTAAGGGTTGTAGGATCTGGAATATTTTGGGGTATAATTATATTAAATATTATTATATTACATAGTATAAATATAATATGTGTATATAATTATATTAAATATTATATTACATAGTATAAATATATTATACGAGTATAATTATGGGTATAATCTGCTCAATCTTCTGCTATTTAAAAGCACTAGTATCTATGTAATTGAGCATAACAATATTTTGACAGACATACATATATATATATATATATATATATATATATATATATATATATTTGTATATGTGTGTGTGTATATATTTTATATGATACAGAGGGTATATTGATTCACCTATACTGTACTTATTTGGTATGTGTTTTACTTTTTAACAGGTGTTTTATTATTGGGAATGTATGTTGCCAGAGTAACCCCTTGGCGGTTTTACTGGTAGTGGGAGGGGCCCAATGCCTTTATACTGTTTGTCACTTTATTCACTATTGTTGGTCTGATGAAGGGGTGAACACCCGAAACGTCACTGCAAATAAAACTCAAGTTTGAATATATTTCAAAACCAGTGAGTGCTTTGTCCCACATCTAATATGTGTGTGTATTTAAATTTAAGAATATATATATATATATATATATATATATATACATATATACATACATATACATACACACACATATATACACACATATATACATATACACACATACTAGAGCTGCACGATTAATCGCATATGCGATTTAAAACGGATTAATAGCCGTGATATAAAAACCGCGAGTGTCGCGATTTTTTGCTATATAAAAAATCCTCAGAAGTGGCTGTAATGCATTGATTTGTATGTGATTTCTTGCAACCCAGCTCCATCTAGTGGTTGCTTTTAGTACACATTTGTAAAATGTCTTTTACTTTCACTTTCTGATCTCAGAGTAGCAGCCGGCCAGCCGATCGATCTAGAAGTCTAAAAGAAGAGCCCATGCAGGAATGGAGAGGAGGGAACGCCACTTACTTATATTTCCCCCTAGGGACGTCTGCAGTCAAACTTAGGGTATGTAATCATTATGGAACCTCCCACACAATCTCCTGCTCTCTGAGAAACGGCCCAAATACATAGATGCAGTTAACCCCACAGCTGCCAAAAAGGCTAAAACTGCAGTCCCCTCTGCTGCTGGGTTAACTTAACTGCACCTACAATGTATTTGATATCAGCAAGGCACGGCATTTCTGAAAGGAGTAAATCATTTCTGCTTCATTTGTTAATCATACCACTGTCCATAGTTAGAATGAATGTCCAAGAAAACATGACAATGTTGTGTGTCCGTATTGGATAATTCACAAATGTTCTCAAATTGGGCACACAAAATTACCGTCTCTGCTATGTGTGGAGTTGTCCGTTGTTTTTATTGAGTCCCGTGACTTTGTGCAGAGTGATTCTCCTGGTGTAAGTAGAGCAAGTATTATTGTAGAGAGCACGCTGATAATTGTAATCCTTCAGTGCTTGCTGTGAATGATCCTGTAGCGTCCTAGGATAATGGCCACAGTAGCAGATGTAAGGGTAGGTCCTGGGACCGAAGGTATTAGCTGGCTTCTGATGCTTTGTTTGACAGCTGTACCAAACGAGTCCTATTACCCTTACAGTATCAGAGTCGGGAGTGTACTTAAAACCCCAGATATATTGCGGTAATCATAAGGTGGACACAAGCGGTAGGCAGATCATGGGCCGGTTGATTAAGCATATATCAGCCTCTGTGTATTGTGAGAGGGATATTGCACCGTACCTACTGTAACCACTTGAATCAGAGTAAAAGTTAGATGTAGACGAGCAAATCTACGCGTTTCAGCCCGATAGGCCTTTATCAAGATGCTCGTTCTGTGTTAATCCAGGTTTAAATGTCTGTGAGATCCTCCTTATTGGTTGGGAAGTTCCCTCCTTGGTGGGTGTGTTTCCAATTGGATTCGCAGGTGTGTTTGATGTCATTCAAGTTTTGGGAGCTTGTTTTCCAATTTGTATGGGAAAAAAACTTTTTCTCTTTTTAGACACATTCGTTACAAACCTTACAATAAATGTATGTACATATGTACAGGGAGTCACAATTGAATATGAAGCATAAATGTAAAGTGTACAGATATTCCATATCTATCTCTCATAGGTGTAATATGTATGAACTTAGAAAAACAATCTTAGAAAAACGATCTATGTGATGCCGTATTTTTGCTATGTTGCATGTAATCGTGATCTTCATATATAACCTAGGAAAGTGACAGCAGAAATTTAAGAGAAAATGAAGAGTTCACTTTGACGTATCGAATGAGAAACAATGTTTCGAAATGTGTGAATGCAGAACAATATTTTTGTATGGGAGTACTTTTGTTGAATAAATGAATTTAAAGGAGTTAGTAATATAAGGAAAAAAAGTTAATAATAATAATATAAAATGCTACGTTAAATTGAAATATTAGTTCAAATTTGTGTGATGTTTATTTAAATAATGTTGGAATATGTAGTAGCTCATATAGACATCAAGTACTTTGATATTTATCAAATGGATTTTTTTGTACTAGATGTTAATTGGATTTGCTTAATCTAACTTGTATATGTTACAAAGGAATGTGGGAATAAATAATAAGTAAATGTGAGGTTGGATGCAATATTTAGAAAGCTTATCAGCATTATATGTAGTAACTATTCTAAGTTATCTATTACTACTTTAACTTACTTTAAAGATATATATCAGTCACAAAAACGTGTGAATATGGAAAAAAGGCGAGCTCATAACAGTTTTTTTAAAAAACTCTAAAGAATTCCCTGAAAGCTTTTAAAGGTATTCCGTATTGTTTTTGATGAGACATATGCTAATATACTTGGATAGATGGCACATATTAGTGTTATGTGAAGTTTTATGATATTAAAGGAAATTTTTTTGTGCATAAAAGAGAATTTTTTTGGGTAATCAACATATTTTAAAAGGGGAAGTGAATTAGTTAGAAGGAATTTTTAACCTTAGTATACGGTGCCAAGATGTTGGAAATTACTCCTTGAGTTTTTGTTTATGAGTTTTTATATAAGTGAATTTAGGTCCAGCTCTGAATTTAAACCGTAAGGGTGTAAGGTATTATAGTGGAATATTAATTCTGCTTCTTTTCTCATAAGTAGTTTGTTCATGTTGCCGCCCCTCTTATTAATAGTCAGCTTTTTTATGCCCCAGAATTTAAAATGTTTAAGGTTTCCCTGATGTATCTCTTTAAAATGTGAATATAGTTTGGTGTCTGAGGCTCCATGTTCAATTTTTAGAAGATGTTCACGTATTCTATCTTTGAGCATTCTACTTGTTTGTCCGAAGTAGGAAAGTGAACAGGAACATTGTATACAATATACAATGTTTCTATCTGTACATCTAATTACTTCTTTGATTTTAGTTGAATATTTGGTAGTGGGGGATTTTAGTTCTTTGAGTTTGGTGCTGTATTGACAAGATTTACAAGATATGCAAGGGTAATATCCACTTAATTCTTTACCTAAAAGATCTCTATCATGTGCTTGTTTGCCCCTTTTAAATTCACTTGGTGAGAGTATCATTTTATTAAAATGATACTCTCACCAAGTGAATTTAAAAGGGGCAAACAAGCACATGATAGAGATCTTTTAGGTAAAGAATTAAGTGGATATTACCCTTGCATATCTTGTAAATCTTGTCAATACAGCACCAAACTCAAAGAACTAAAATCCCCCACTACCAAATATTCAACTAAAATCAAAGAAGTCATTAGATGTACAGATAGAAACATTGTATATTGTATACAATGTTCCTGTTCACTTTCCTACTTCGGACAAACAAGTAGAATGCTCAAAGATAGAATACGTGAACATCTTCTAAAAATTGAACATGGAGCCTCAGACACCAAACTATATTCACATTTTAAAGAGATACATCAGGGAAACCTTAAACATTTTAAATTCTGGGGCATAAAAAAGCTGACTATTAATAAGAGGGGCGGCAACATGAACAAACTACTTATGAGAAAAGAAGCAGAATTAATATTCCACTATAATACCTTACACCCTTACGGTTTAAATTCAGAGCTGGACCTAAATTCACTTATATAAAAACTCATAAACAAAAACTCAAGGAGTAATTTCCAACATCTTGGCACCGTATACTAAGGTTAAAAATTCCTTCTAACTAATTCACTTCCCCTTTTAAAATATGTTGATTACACAAAAAAATTCTCTTTTATGCACAAAAAAATTTCCTTTAATATCATAAAACTTCGCATAACACTAATATGTGCCATCTATCCAAGTATATTAGCATATGTCTCATCAAAAACAATACGGAATACCTTTAAAAGCTTTCAGGGAATTCTTTAGAGTTTTTTAAAAAAAACGTTATGAGCTTGCCTTTTTTCCATATTCACACGTTTTTGTGACTGATATACATCTTTAAAGTAAGTTAAAGTAGTAATAGATAACTTAGAATAGTTACTACATATAATGCTGATAAGCTTTCTAAATATTGCATCCAACCTCACATTTACTTATTATTTATTCCCACATTCCTTTGTAACATATACAAGTCAGATTAAGCAAATCCAATTAACATCTAGTACAAAAAAATCCATTTGATAAATATCAAAGTACTTGATGTCTATATGAGCTACTACATATTCCAACATTATTTAAATAAACATCACACAAATTTGAACTAATATTTCAATTTAACGTAGCATTTTATATTATTATTATTAACTTTTTTTCCTTATATTACCAACTCCTTTAAATTCATTTATTCAACAAAAGTACTCCCATACAAAAATATTGTTCTGCATTCACACATTTCGAAACATTGTTTCTCATTCGATACGTCAAAGTGAACTCTTCATTTTCTCTTAAATTTCTGCTGTCACTTTCCTAGGTTATATATGAAGATCACGATTACATGCAACATAGCAAAAATACGGCATCACATAGATCGTTTTTCTAAGATTGTTTTTCTAAGTTCATACATATTACACCTATGAGAGATAGATATGGAATATCTGTACACTTTACATTTATGCTTCATATTCAATTGTGACTCCCTGTACATATGTACATACATTTATTGTAAGGTTTGTAACGAATGTGTCTAAAAAGAGAAAACGTTTTTTTTCCCATACAAATTGGAAAACAAGCTCCCAAAACTTGAATGACATCAAACACACCTGCGAATCCAATTGGAAACACACCCACCAAGGAGGGAACTTCCCAACCAATAAGGAGGATCTCACAGACATTTAAACCTGGATTAACACAGAACGAGCATCTTGATAAAGGCCTATCGGGCTGAAACGCGTAGATTTGCTCGTCTACATCTAACTTTTACTCTGATTCAAGTGGTTACAGTAGGTACGGTGCAATATCCCTCTCACAATACACAGAGGCTGATATATGCTTAATCAACCGGCCCATGATCTGCCTACCGCTTGTGTCCACCTTATGATTACCGCAATATATCTGGGGTTTTAAGTACACTCCCGACTCTGATACTGTCAGGGTAATAGGACTCGTTTGGTACAGCTGTCAAACAAAGCATCAGAAGCCAGCTAATACCTTCGGTCCCAGGACCTACCCTTACATCTGCTACTGTGGCCATTATCCTAGGACGCTACAGGATCATTCACAGCAAGCACTGAAGGATTACAATTATCAGCGTGCTCTCTACAATAATACTTGATCTACTTACACCAGGAGAATCACTCTGCACAAAGTCACGGGACTCAATAAAAACAACGGACAACTCCACACATAGCAGAGACGGTAATATTGTGTGCCCAATTTGAGAACATTTGTGAATTATCCAATACGGACACATTTGCAGTTTAGGCTGCCAAAAATACTTAGCAAGCTAACTTTTTCTCTTGCCATTATTATCTCTTGCCATTATTACTTGAAATTAATACCCATTTTTTATGTATTTTATCTTTATGTCCTTTATCATTATACTGTTTTAATCAGTGCCGGCACTATTGTTATATGATTATTGTATAATAAATTTTTAAAGATTCACATAGTTATCTTTTTTAGACAAACATTATTTACACATTACCTTATTAGTATAGATATACCATATATAAATTGAGCTCTGTGCTTTCATTAGCGCTACCCTGCACCTTTTTTCCATGTTTTCTCCCATTAGCGATTTGGAGATTCGCTAATGTTCTGGGTCAGCTACAGAGCCTGAGAGTGTTAGTATCTTTTACACTAACTTTTGCAATGACAATGTTGTGTGCCATAAGACCTAATAACTGGCTAGTGGCTACTATTTAATCACATCACAGGCAGCAAATTTTATTTTAACTATTTTTTGTTTTGTATTTTTATGCTCCAAGAGCGTATTGGACATTGAGAAACATGTACATCAAGATTCTGTAGTGTTAAATAAACTTTAGAATGCAAAATGAAGGTGTTATAGTCATTTATAAGAAAATCCCGATTAAAATTGCGGGGTTTTTTTGTTAGTTTAAAAAAAAAAGCAATTTTTTTTGCCCATATCGTCCAGCCCTAATACACATATACATGTATGCAACATGGTTAGCCTAAAAAGTAAATAGTATATGTGGGTGAAGCGAGCGTCAAAAAGGCTGAGGTGAGTGTTATAAAATGTCACAATTTTATTATACACAATAGTAATAAAAATAGAAATCAAATAAAGCTAAAATGCATGGATCCATGAGAAAAATAAGAATATCAACAGAAAATACATTTACTTAAAAAATGGTGGACATAAATATATAAAAACAGCAATCTTCACATATGAATGGAGATAAAAGTGGCTTGTGCAAATGTAATTGATAAAAAAATGTCCCAATTGAGGTGTTGGGGTATTGATCGTCCCAATGAAATTTTCCCGATAGAATATATCCAATGAAAGTGTCCAGTGAGATAAAAAGATAATGTGATGATTTGAAAAGTATAAATTTTAAAAATTACTCCAATATGAAAACAGAGGAAAAAAGTGAAAAAATGTGTTGTAAAAGCGGTCAAAAAAATTCTCAGAAAATCCAGATGCAAAAGTCAAAAATCAAAAATAGTGAAAAAACGAAAAAGATAATATTAATGTGGGAGTGAATTGAGGGTGGTGAACTTCTACTATCTTCTGTTAGTGCAATCCCATCAGTGGGTGTAAGAGTCTCCTGAATGATCCTGCGGAACAAAAAAGGACAATACAATTCTGCAGAAAATATAAAACAACTTGTTATGGTATCAGAAAATTGCTTACCAGTTAAATGTCAACGCATTTCGGCCTGATAACAGGCCTTTTTCAAGACTACATAGTCTTAAAAAAGGCCTGTTATCAGGCCGAAACGTGTCAACATTTAACTGGTAAGCAATTTTATTTTTGACTTTTGCATCTGGATTTTTTGAGAATTTTTTGACAGCCTTTACAACACATTTTTTCACTGTTTTGCTCTATTTTCATATTGGAGTACTTTTAAAATTTATACTTTTCAAATCATCACGTATTTTCTTTTTATCTCACTGGACACTCTCATTGGATATATTCTATTGGGACAATTTCATTGGGACGAACAACACCCCAACACCTCAATTACATTTGCACAAGCCACTTTTATCTCCATTCATATGTGAAGATTGTTGTTTTTATATATTTATGTCCACCATTTAAGTATATGTATTTTTTGTTGATATTCTTAATATGTTACTCATTGATCCATGAATTTTAGCTTTATTTGATTTCTATTTTTATTACTATTGTGTACTGTAATAAAATTGTGATATTTTATAATACTCACCTCAGCCTTTTTGGCACTCAATTCACCCACTTATTACTAATGACTTTCACAAGGTCTACTAGGAGACCTATCTGAAGGGAGCTGTAGGTGTATATACTTGCGCTCGGTCTAACAATCATCCACCTAACCTAAAAAGTAAAACAGACTCTTTACATTTACATTTCTAATGATAATGTCCGAGTCTGACAATTTCATTCAACACACACCACAGAAATGCAAGTTGAGAGTCTTTGCATTTATATTTCCGTATGAGTAGGTCTGAGTCTGCCACTTGTATTCAACTCTAACACCTCACAATTATACATTGAGAGCCTTGTCAATTAGATTTTTTATAAGAAGGTCTGAGTCAGCAACTTTTATTTGACTCATAACACCTCAGAAAAGATAACTTGCATGCAAAGGGGGAAAATAACAAATGAAAAATATAAGAATAGAGGTTTGTAGAATTTCCCTTATTTCTAGAGCAAAACTGCATGCATAAAAGTAATAAAGGATAGAGAAATACTTTTCATACCATTTGGTGTTTTCTATCTATTCTTGTTTTACGCTAACCCTGTTGCATAACCATGTATAAATTTATAAAACCGCAAGACATGCAGAGATGTAGCGTTTGCCGCCCCCCCCCCCCCCCCACTATACATGTAAGGGTTAGCCTTGGAAAGGTTTAGCTTTGCAAAACCAGTAGGGTGCTTGTAAAGGATTTTGCACAGATAAAAATACCTTACATGTGAAGGGGGAAATAACAGATGGAAAATATCTGCATGAAATTCAGTTCTAATTATTTTTTACATACGGGTATGCAACAGGGTTAGCCTGAAATGAACAGTGTAGTTCTTTTAAAGGTATGTTCAGTAAAATTAACATTATTTCAACAGCCAAATTGCCTGCAGAGGATCAGTAAAAGACTATATGAAATTTACATTCAACACCAGCTATGTAGCATGGTTAGCCTAAAAAAGTATGATAATTATAAAAGCAAGTAGGGTGCTTTCTAACTTCATCTTTCTAAGGGTGCAATATTAAATGTGGGTAACACAGGGTTGTAATATACAAAAGAAAAGTTCAAATGCATCTAGCAGAGTTAGCTAATAAAAGTAATAAATGATAGAAAAATAAATTTCATACCATTTGGTATTTTCGATCTATTCTTGTTTTACGCTAACCCTGTTGCATATCTGTATGTATACAATTAGAAGACAGCAATTACATGCAGAGATTTAGCGTTTATTATTTACCACCTTTGCATGTAACAGTTAGCCTTGGAAAAGGTTTAGCTTTGAAAAGGCAGCTAAAAAAACTTATTTTGATTTCAGCTGAGCAAATAGAGTAGTGAGCTGTGCGTGAGAAGTTGCACTTCAAGGCTGAATCTGATTGTAGTAACAAGTAACAAATTACATAGGTGCATGGTGAGGCTCCGATTGGCTGAAAGAGCTGCCAATCAAATCACAGAATAAGAAAATCTGTGACAGAGGCTGAATTGAAGCAGGTAACGGAGCCTCACCAAAACTGTTTTATGGAAGTTGAATTAGATTTGAAATAAAATAAGCACATTGATACTTCACATTACTAGAGGTTTCAATATTTTAAAAGTTAGTGAGGTGAATTTACCATCACTTTAAGCAGAAATCTGAAATCCGGAAAATTGTTTACCAATACCACTCACTAGGTTCGAACTATGCGTCTTTCCACAAACGCCATGAGGAACTTTCCTGGATACCATACCACATGATCCTGTTAGTTCAACCATCGCGTGTGGGATGCTGCCATATATACTTTTACCTGAAGAGGTGATATAGATATCCTGCAGTATTAGTCACAACATACTACCCCATAGATATGGAGTGAGCTCTCTGTCACCCACACATGATCATTGGACAAACAGAATCATGTGGTGAAGTATTAAGGAAGTTCCTTACTGCAGGAACGTGGCAAGTGGAATTGACAAAGAGGTATGTCTATTTTAGAACACACTACATTACAGAAACAAAATAAGCGATCATTCCCCTGAGGCAGGGGGGAGGATGATAGATAGGACATCACAGGTCTTTCTCCAGGCTGGGTCCCCTCCCCCACAGGGGTATGAGAGATTATTGCTGATAACAGTATGTTGTGCTGCGTTTATGCTTTTGTATATGAAGTATATGTAACCATATTTAACGACCTAAAATGTAATTATGATGGCATTCTTTGTCAAATGTAAATTATACACTGTAAAATTTAATAAAAACTTTTGTTCATAAAATTTAATAAAAACTTTTGTTCATAAAAAAATAAGCGATCAATATTGAATTACAGTATCCGAGTTACTTTCAATGTGAACACAAGGATTTTTTTTTTTTTTTTTTTTTTTTTGGAGAACACACCCATATATAGGGATTCAAAATAGTTTTTAAGGATGCATGTTTTTTTTTTCAATATTTTTGAAGACTTTTTTTTTTTTTTTTTTTTTTTTTTAAGACATCCTGCTTTACATTTTAGATATATGACAGGTCTTCTATTTTTCTTTTGGTGTTAACAAGTTTGCAGATATATATCAGAGTGATCAACTTGTGCATTTGCTAAGCAAAATAATAAAATTATGAGCTTTCATGCAAAACTGATTTTCCTTCAATAGGGACATTATACTGCAAAAATGAAAAGGTCATTTGTTGGAGCATGTCATTATAGCACTACTTATTAAAGTCTGTGTGTATAAAACATGCAATGTGATTAGAGCTCAGGAACTTCAGAGAACTTATGACCCTAATTGGACACAACCCGCAAAAGTCAACCAGGGCACACCTGACGAAAGTTCTTTATTTACCAAATAACAAAATGTAACTTTCCATAATGCAGGAAGATACAGGTATACCCCGCTCATACAGCGGGTTAGGGACCGGAGCCCCGCTGTAAAGTGAAAACCGCCTTAAAGTGAAACAAGGCAATTTTAGCTTTCTTTTCACTTGCCAGTGTATTTAAAAACATGTTTGAACTACCATATATTAGGGGTGCAATAGTGCTACGTTTAGTTTAACACTAGCACAGCACAGTATTCAATAAATACTGTACCTGTAAAATAGTGACAAATACTGTAGTAAAATCTGCCAGACTATAACAAGACACAGATTGCACTGTAATGCTGTAAACAGAGTGAACTAAGCATAACAAAATGGTGCCAGTCACTTTTTTCGCAAACTCCCGAAGATTACAGAACTGTTTCAAAATCCTTGAAGGTTGAACTTAAGCTCCACAAAGCACTGTATTAGTGAAGCGCTGTAAAGTGAGGTATACCTGTACATTAAAATGTAAAGATGTGTCCATATGGAGGCAAAAACAAACAAGAAAAAAACTGGCAAGAGTTACATTTTCTAAATTATGATTTTTTTTCATATATACACTGGATTAAATAATGGCCTTCACATTAAAATTGGCTACCACAAACTCCTGTGTAGGGGGGGTTAAATGCAAATGGTTATTTTTTATTTTAAAGTGCTTCTACTAGGTGAACCTTTAAAGTGAATGTAATGTTTAAAAGGGACATAATACTCATATGCTAAATCACTTGAAACTGATGCAGTATAACTGTAAAAAGCTGACAGGAAAATATCACCTGAGCACCTCTATGTAAAAAAGGAAGATATTTTATCTCACAATCTCCTCAGCTCAGCAGAGTAAGTTCTGTGTAAAAAGTTATACTCAACTGCAGGTAAAAAAAAAAAATAATTAAAAATGAAGAAATGAACAGCAGCCAATCAGCATCAGCAGTGCTGAGGTCATGAACTCTTACTGTGATTTCATGAGATTTCATTGTAAACTTCCTTAAGCTGAATACGGAAATAAGAGTGCACGTAAGCTCGCTCCTTCCGCTGTCCCGGGACAGACATACTGATTTGCTGCTTATAAGTCCTTTACAATGGGATGTGGGAAACTTTTGAGGTAAAATATCTTTCTTTTTTACATAGAGATGTTCAGGTGATATTTTCCAGTCAGCTTCTTACAGTTATACTGCATCACTTTCAAGTGTTTAAACATTTGGATATTATGGCCCTTTAATGAACAAGTCTCCGGTTTTAGGCTCTTAAAAACAGTGGCAAAGCCAGGCTCATCATCGCTGTGCTTACTACAGCAGGACCAGTCTGCTTTCCATAAAGCAAAGGTAAGTATTTTTAAAAAGAAGCTTCATTGTAAAGTTTAATGAATGAAAGTGCCCCTGTTGAAGAGTATTTTTAAAAACCGGGCACGTACTTATTAAACTTTACATTAACTTTAAAAGGGTTGAAATAGTTCAAATTTAAATGCTCATAAGTGCATTTCAATTTTAAATACAATCATTTTGCGAATATACTTATTTGAGGGTTAAGACTATCCGCCCAGCGGTGACTATAGGGAAGAGTGTGGGCATAAGGGTTAATAGCACTTAGCCTCTGGTTCCCTTACACCTTTACCTCTACAAGGAACCTAAAGGGACAGCAAATTAGCCCCCAAAACCTGCCTACACCACCCCAAATTCACAATGCTGCTCCCACCAAGAGTTTTGAATAAGGGTGTCTTGGAAACCCAATAACTCACACGACTAACTATTAGGTAACATGCCTTTAACATTGTCTCTTCAGAGTATGAATTCAGATATTAGAGCCCAAAGACAGAATTGTATTATTATGCGTTTAATAACAAAAGACAAAAACAAAAAATGTATGCTTACCTGATAAATGTATTTATTTCTTGACATGGTGAGTCCACGGATCATCATCAATTACTGTTGGGAATATCACTCCCGGCCAGCAGGAGGAGGCAAAGAGCACCACAGCAGAGCTGTTAAGTATCACTTCCCTTCCCACAACCCCCAGTCCTTCGACCGAAGGAAAAGGAGAGAAAGGAAACACCACAAGGTGCAGAGGTGTCCTGAGGTTTATATAAAAAAAAAAACCTGTCTGAAAAACTGGGAGGGCCGTGGACTTACCGTGTCAAGAAATACATTTATCAGGTAAGCATAAATTTTGTTTTCTTTCTGACACAGTGAGTCCACGGATCATCATCAATTACTAAAATGCCCGTGTTCAAAAATATATTTAGGCGAAACGGTAAGAAAAATAAGAGAGGCTTAGTCAGTACAGATCAAATATAAGATGTGGGGATATGAAAGCCCCAGTGGCCTGTCATTTTCTTGAAGCAGGCCCTAATATATCACAATTAAGGTGGCAAGTCATTGATAGTGTAGGACCCTGGAGAAGGAGGTAATAGGGAACTCCAATTGAAGAAAAAGGAATCGCTTTGGATACATAAATTAGATACTTTAGTCCCTAAGGGAATAGGGAAATTGATATTAACTTTATTTACAGAAATACTGCCATAAGAGGTGGTGTATAGTTCTCTGTATGTAGACCATATACAGCATAAGAGTATTATATCATATGATAAGAATTTAAAATTTACATACATCAGCAGTTTGTTTTTAACAATGACATTAGTATGTATATACACACACAATTTTATTTGACTACTAGGTGGCAGTATAATGTGGTTTTAAAGGTGTATGTTTTTGTATTCAGGTGTGGTAATGGTTAAATCATATGGTATTTAAGGAGCAGCATACAGGTGTTCTGTATTAGCATGATTAAGGGTGAATAGCCCGAAACGTTGCGTTTGCTGCTGTGTGCCATTGCTTTGTATAAGCTATAAGATCGATAAATGCTTTAAAGATTAAAGGGACAGTCTAGGCCAAAATAAATTCATGATTCAGATAGAGCATGTAATTTTAAACAATTTTCCAATTTACTTTTATCACCAATTTTGCTTTGTTCTCTTAGTATTCTTAGTTGAAAGCTTAACCTAGAAGGTTCATATGCTAATTTCTTAAACCTTGAAGCCCACCTCTTTCAGATGGCATTTTAACAGTTTTTCACCACTAGAGGGTGTTAGTTCACGTATTTCATATAGATAACACTGTGCTTGTGCACGAGAAGTTATCTGGGAGCAGACACTGATTGGCTAGACTGCAAGTCTGTCAAAAGAACTGAAAAAAGGGGCAGTTTGCAGAGGCTTAAATACAAGATAATCACAGAGGTTAAAAGTATATTATTATAACTGTGTTGGTTATGCAAAACTGGGAAATGGGTAATAAAGGGATTATCTATCTTTAAAAACAAAAATTCTGGTGTAGACTGTCCCTTTAAAGATTTTCTCCTTGTGATTGGTGCTGTGGAACAAAGTTGCTGTGGATCTACTGAGAGGAGTTTGCAGTGGCCCTCTACTACTTGCATCAGGTCTGTGCTGTTTGTCATATCTGACACAGATAATAAGGGAGGGACAAGACAGGTAACCTAAACAGAAGGCACCACTGCTTGAAGAACCCTTCTCCCAAAGGTGATAAAGCTTAAATCTGAAGAATACCACTTCAGCATCAGATAAAGGAATTATACTGTCCGAATCTAAGATTTCACCCACAGAGGCCACCAAAGTATCTTCATCATACCTATGAGGAAAGACAACCTGTATAGCAGCAAGCGGACAGAAACCCTACTATCTGAAATTCTAATTTTCCTCTTGCGATATCCCTTAAGATAGGAAAAACAGATAATGCCGCAGGAACCTCAGAAGATACCTGGGCAGAAATTCTGTAGGCAAATAACTCCTCTAGGAGAATTAGAGGAACCACAGGCACTGCATGTGACGCCATAGGGGCTACGGACGTTACAGGAGAAAGCTGTGGCACTGCCTAAACAGCATCATCCTGGGAGACAATGGGCTCAGAGCAATGCTGTATCTCTCTATCAAGATATAAGCGAAAACATAGCAGAAAAAAAAATTGAACATTTTTTGCCCCAAATAAAGAGAACAAACCAATAATCACATACACTGCTTGCACCTTCTGAAGGTAAGCCAGCGTGTAATAACCAACAGAGCTCTTTTCCACAAGAGCACAGGGCAAGGACAGAAATATTTAAAAATTGAAAAGTTAAATATTGTCACTTAGGTAGTTAGCCGACACTGTAATAAAACAAACTGCACAGATTGCATAGAGAAAAACAATTTGTGCTTAAAGGGACAGTATACACTCATTTTCATATAACTGCATGTAAAAGACACTACTATAAAGAATAATATGCACAAATACTGATATAAAAATCCAGTATAAAACGGTTTAAAAACTTACTTAGAAGCTGTCAGTTTAGCTCTGTTGAAAAGGTAGCTGGAAAGCCCACTGCAAATGGCAAATAAGACACTCCCCCTCCCCCTTCTTTTGCATATGAAAAGACCCTTTACACAAGCAGGAGCAAGCTGGAGAAGGTAGCCGACGGTATTCACATAAAACTTTGGGGCTTGGTTAGCAGTCTGAAAATTAGAGCAATGTGATTTCAAAATAAGCAAAACTATACATTTATCTAAAAAAAAAAAAAAAAAAAAAAAAAAAAAACTTTATGGGCTATATAAATAGATCATCTACAAAACATTTATGCAAAGAAAAAATGAGTGTATAATGTCCCTTTAACATACCAACATGAATGTCAGAATATGTCATGATAGAAATAAAAATGTATTCTTTAATTAATTATGTATTGAAATCTTTCACTTTAAAAAAAAAAAAAGAACGTTAGTGAGCACACACAATGAACAAGAAATAAAGCCATCCTACACCCCAGACTGACTGAGGTGTCTAAACTATATCTCCAAAATTTTCAGGAAAAAAATACATGCTATTCAACATACTGAATAAATGGCCGTGAGGAAAAAGCCGTTCCGCACGATCAAAGCAGAAAAACGGGACACATGGCTCACCAACTAGATCCTAGCATTATGCGAGCGTGCGATCCACTTAGCCTGCATACTGCAGAGACCTACCCCACCACAGAAATGAGTAATGGCGGAGGACTGTAGCGCTCCATAGGATTCTCACAATACATGTGTGCTGCCGATCCTATCCAGGCATAAATGACAAACAGAATACATAGACTCAACTGATTCTGCATACTGCAGAGTCCTTCCCGCCACAAAAAATGTAATTGCGGAGGACGTAATGTTCCATAGGATTTTGTCAATTTTTTGGCTGCCGTTCTTTTTCAAAGTATAAGACACAAACAGAATACATAGAAATAACTTTACTCTGCATACTGCAGAGTCCTTCCCGCCACAGAAATGTGTAATGGCGGAGGATCGTGCCGACAATTAAAAATGCATTGCAAAGCATTGTATAATTAAAAAGTTAGCAAAACTAACGGCACATTGACCATAAGGAGACTAAAGACTGATGTTGTTAAACTTATACTGAGCATAACGGCTATAACATTTCGTAGCATAATACCACAAACAAACCATGACTCAAACAAAAGCTTACTCTGCCCACACTAAGAAAAGGTATATACCTCCATTTCTTGAAGGTAATCACCCTGTCTCCAGTCACATTAGAAGTGCCCGCTCCCTGCCTTGAAATATCCTGATACAGGATATGTCCCATAATAATGCAGATTTCTTAAGTGCCCATCTTGCTAATAGAAAGGAGGACAGTCAATCCGGTGCGAGAGGATGCCACTCCTCACAGGGGCCTGTAATTAAAGGACAGAGTAAACTTACTCAGGCCTTCTATACTCTGGGCAGCAATTATGTTAGGAAAACGCAGCAAGGTCCACCTTACAAGTTCCTAACTGCTTTAAAGCCACCACTGCCCTACTGAAGAGACTAACGTGGGGTACAGCTACATCCAATCTGGAGAGGGAAGTCAGAGTAAACCTACTCTGGCCTTCAAAATAAAAATTTTTTGCTTGAAGAGAAATTAATCCAATTTTCATCAGACACTAAACACTTCACCTACTCCTTGCACTGAAGCCTAAGAGAATGACTAGGGGTTATGGGAAGGGAAGTGATACTTAACAGCTCTGCTGTGGTGCTCTTTGCCTCCTCCTACTGGCCAGGAGTGATATTCCCAACAGTAATTGATGATGATCTGTGGACTCACTGTGTCATTAGAAAGAAATACAGGTTATACAGTGCCAAATTACATAAACAGAAGACATACAAAATAACAAGAATAAATGCAATTATACAGTTCTTTAAAGTAAAATTGGATACAAACTAAACACAATACCTACACGTATTACCAAGCTTTCAATAGGTCTGTGTGAGAACTCCCTTCCCGATGTTACTGCTTCTGTCCCAGGCAAGTTCTCAATCATTTTCATGCAATTATATCTCAGTCTCCCTTTATCTTGTCAAAACCACAGCCCTAGTGTCAATTTACGATACCTAGATGCCCCTTGCATGCAAGTCCTTAAAAGTACCAATAGATAGCAGGCACAAAGAAGCGGGGGGGGGGGGGGAGAAAGGGGTTCTTTGATCACTGCATTCCTTAACAAACACAGATGTTACACAAAGAAAGGACATTTCATAATAACCCTGGCAATGATGAGACACCAGATCACCTCTGCTGTGTAGCGATTCCAGATATTAACTACTCCTCATGAGTGTATGAGGACAACTTACATATGGGAAAAAAATCTAGTAAAAGATGCACATATGCTGCTTGAGCCCTGTGTACAAGCATTTAAACAACACCTGTTTAAATAGCCAGCAGTGACTTGCATAATGCAAAGTGAATCATACCTCACACAAGGGTTTGACAACTCAGGAGCCAAGGAGGCACTGACTCCTAGAATTTTACCCCCAACTCCTAACTTTTTGGGCTATTCTCTATAAATCTATCTACAAATACCACTGTAGGGTTCCTAAAAGTATGTTTGAATCCTAAATATTCTTACTGGCTTCTAAATTTCAAACAGATTTGTCTACCCCGGTCTCTCACAATATATTTCACAACAGGCTGAGCAGCCACATAGTTTGATAAGGACAAACAGCATTGCAGCATTTGTGTATGATGACAAAAGAGTGATAGCTTTTGGTATAAACTGTCCCTTTAAGACTTTTTTTTTAGTTTCATGATTCAGGTAGAGCATACAATTCTAAACAACTTTCCAATTTACTTCCATTATCAAAATGTGCATGTGCAAGAATTCAGACTATACATACTGTATATGCATTTGTGATTGGCTGATGGCTGTTATATAATACAGGAATGGAAATAAAAATAACAAATTTGTCAGGAAAAAAAAAAATCTACTTCCCATTTGAAGCTCAGACTAAGCTATTGCATTGTCTTTTTTATTATGCATTTGTTGATTATGCAAAATTACTGTATGTACTGGTCCTTTAAGATAAAATTACTAATAAAAAAAAAATATATATTTATGTTGCTCAAATTATGATTTTCTCAATGTTAAATTATGCAAGCAATCTGTGCTTTGGTTCTACAATAGAAATTGTATTCTTTTAAAAGATAATCTCTTTATTACCCATTCACCATTTTTGCATAACCAACACTGTTATATTAATATACTTTTTACCTCTGTGATTACATTGTATCTAAGCATCTTGTGACAGCCCCCTGATCACATGACTATTATTTATTGACTTGCATTTAGTACTATGTTGTGCTAAATCTTAAATAACTTCTCGGGCGTGAACACATTATTATCTATATGGCCCACATGAACTAGCAGTCTCCTGTTGTGAAAAGCAAATAAAAAAAGCATGTGATAAGAGGCTTTCTATAGTGGCTTAGAAACAGGCATACATTTTAGAGGTTTAAATGTTATAAAGAATATTGATATATCAATGTTGGTTGTGAAAAGCTGGGGAATGGGTAGTAAAGGCATTATCTATATTTTTAAACAATAACCATTTAGAGTAGACTGTACTTTTAAGTAAAATGTATAAATAACCTAAAGTTATTATAGCCCCCAACCGGATACTTTACAATGCCACCCAGCTGGCAAACTACACTTACTGGGATACACAAGGCTTGCCACTGTCATTTTGTTAGCAATAGCTCCATTGTTTTGCCGTTTGTTATTTTATCAATTCTATTTAAACTAATTAGGGAAAGATAGATTGCATAGTTAGGCAAGCTTACATCATGCATACAAATAAACAAGTGGTGCAAAATAAACTATAAAACGTATATTGCAAAGGTTTTTGGAATTTTTTTTTTAACTAGTTTTATTTATATTTTTAACTTTGTTTTTACTAATTAAAAGGGTGTATTACAATTTCTAAGTTTTTACTGTCGCTTTAAATAGTAAGGGCTATATTATTAAACACACTTTGTAGTTCAAAAAGGCACATTTTGTCTATTTGAAGAGAGATCTGCACTTGGTACCAATGTCAGACAGTACTAATGTGCGGTTGCTTCTTTGTCAATCAAGTTCATGAATGACAGAATATTCACCAGTCAATAGATTAGTATACTCTCGTGTCGACAACTTTTTTTTTATTATTATTATTATTAATTACATTGTAATGTTGCACAGCAACAGCATACTACTAACTTTGATGTAATTTTAACAGCCGATATATACAGTACACAACAAGAGTGGTTTCCCTTTAATTACCAATATAACATCCATTGCAATAGGATTTTATCCCAAGGGTAATCGCTAGTAAGTGTATAAGAACACGGAATAAAATAATTGTGTTTGAAATATCTTTTTTGGAAGTCACTATTATGCTTTCATCAATTATAACAACAAATGGCGACGTTTTTTCCCTTTCCCAAATGTGTACCCATAAACTTTATAAGGCTCCATTAAAATCATACAACCAATTACATCCCTCCTAGTGAAAATGTAGGATTATAAAATTAACATCGCCACAGAGAATACCGCCATAACTACCAGTAACCATTATCCAACCCAATCACAAACATTTCTCGGTTATACAGGGAACCGCTGTTAGCCCGGTACCCAGCTCGCCCCCTCCCGTAAACATAGCCTGGTTTCCGGCATCAAGGACCAATCACACCGACCAGGCCGAGGCCCTGACCAATGAGCGCGGTCCGAGGCGGGGAGTCAGGCCTGACACCGGGAAAATACAACCGTGATTCGAATTTGCGTATCCAAAAGCAGCCCGCCCACAGCCATTTATCCCGAACTTCCCCAAACTCCCTTTTTTGGGACACTCACCGAATAGGTCTCTTCACACTTTGCGCCTCTAATGTACAACTGAGCTGACTCACACCAACGACAGCGTCGTCAGAAACCGTGATATACCGTAGAAGAATAACTCCCGTTACCGTAGTCTTTGTTCCGGGACACAAGGGGGAGGGGTCGGCGGGAACCGAAACAAGATGGCGGACACAAGGAGGAAGAAAAAACTCCGCCCACTAATCTTTGCATAAATGCGCATGCGTTTGCTATCTCTTCCGTTCTCATTTTTGAAGGTTCTTGCAATGACGAAGTGAGGGGTAGTTGTTTGCTAAGTGACTGAAACGTCTCTATGACCATATGGATTAATGTTGCTGTGCAGATAGCTGTCACTGTTTATGTAATGCGATATAAGGGATCGGTGTTTTGTAGAATTGACAGGCTAAGCCACTTGTTCACGTGTTAGTCATTGAAGTCAAAGAAAAGGCTCACCCCCCCTACTTTGTATACTATATTAAAGAAACAGTCTAGTTAAAATTAAGCTTTCATGATTCAGATAATGTGTGCCATATAGATAACATTGTGCTCACTCCCGTGGAGTTATTTAGTTATCTGCACTGATTGGCTAACTGCATGCCCGTCAAAAGCACTGAGATAAGGGGCAGCTGCAGAGGCTTAGATACAAGGTAATTACAGAGGTACAAAATATTTTTTTTATATCTGTTGGTTATGCAAAACTGGGGAATGGGTAATGGAGGGATTATCTTTTTAAACAATACAAATTCTGGTGTAGACTGTCCCTTTAAATAAGCCACTTTAACAAATGTTTCTTGACGTTGCAATTCCTCACTAATTAGAAGAATCGACCCTCCAAAATTAGATATTTTAGAAATGGCATACGTAGCTAAATGTGTTACTGTTGGGAAAAGATAGTTGATATTGGGCCCATTCAGTTGTAGATGCGTGCAGAATTTTCCATTCCAGATAGGTGACATTTTTAAACATTGTTTTGCTATGTTGTCGTGGTAATGATTCTTGAAACAATATAGTGCTTTTCACTTTATTGTACATTCACTTTTTACAAACCGTTAAATCTTTATTTTTTTATTTCTTAAAGAAAAATGTAACAGAACTTCAAAAGTTATTTTGGCACTTTTCCATTAATGGACCACCGCTCTTGGTGAATACAGAATGCCAGCAGATGGCGCTATAGAGTTTTAGTAAGTACCCATGGGTGAAGAAATTCACCCATCTCCACTATCTTTTTTTGCTTCCAACTCGGGGTTACAAGGGGGGCTTTGCCCCTAGTAAATGTCATTCTCCAAGGTTCACTTGGGGTGGACACCAGAAGATTGTTGGAGCGCCCTGCTAAGTGTTACAAGTGTAAGAGCAACAAGTTCAAGGCAGGGAAAAAGAATGAAACTCACAAGAGGAAAGTTATAGGGAAATTCCAGCCAAAATTGGAATTATCACAAGTGCATTTCAAATTTGAATAAAATAATTTATGTATTTGTATATCAATGATCAAAAATGCTTCTAATAAAAGCTATAGCAGGTTCAATAGTGTATTTAAAGTGATGCTAAAGTTGCGCCTCTAAGATCATTCACGCAGGTAGCCTATCCTTCAGTCAGTTAAATCACTAAGTTTTAACAATAACAAAAAATTAAAAACATTTTTTTATAGTTTTTCTTTTTTTTTTTTTTTAAAAAGTAATTTTTTATTGAGGTTGTAAATGTGTCGTACAGCTTATGCAATGTAAAATGAATACACAGTATAAAGACATAGAGTTGCACTCAAAAAATACAAAAACTTTGTGAGAGGAGGCTGAAAGGTACCTCCTCTTAAAACCTCGTTTTTACAGAGGTCCCCTTTTGTTTACATATTTTCTTTCTATGGATCTTCTGACTGTTTCACAATAAACAATAAAAGCGTGACCTTTGAGATAAGTTTAGTCTACTAGGGCACCTCATCAGTACAGTATTACGGACTCTAGTGGGTGGAGATGTCAAGTCTCCCCTCTGCTTAAATATATTAATACCGTGAGGTAGTCCAGCTTCCTCCGCACCTGGCTTGTCTAGGGGGGGAAAGGCTTAAGGGTCGCATGTCGGGAATCATCTAGGGTCTGGTACAACATGAGGGTTAGGGGGTCTCATCTGTTGGCTACTATTCTAATCTGTTTGGTCAATCTGACTATGGGATTTTACGGGTCCACAGCGATTCCCACGGTTCCCATATAAGGCAGTAGTCATTTTAATTGTCTGCGTTCTCTAAAGACATAGTTTTCCATATTTTTTATATGGTTTACACACTCCACTACTCCCTGCCATAAGCAATTTAGTGGAAATGAGAATACACAAGAGGAAACTTTGTTTGTTTTTGGGGAGTCTGTCTATTCCTAAGTGTAGTATTGCAAGGGCTGGAGTTAGGACTTCCGATAAGTCTAGATCGTTACAGGTCTTTTCTACTTTGCGCCAATAGCTTTCCAGTTTTAGACACGTCCACCAGACATGGAGGTGAGTCCCATAGTTTTCATTTTATTATGCACCGCACCTTGCTCTGCCCTCCGTAGACTTCCTTGTTCAATGCGGTTTGATGTAGATCGGTCCAATCCACTCTCTACGTAAGCAACCAGGCTTGTTCCTGATACAATCAGATGTGTGTCGCATGCGCTCCAGAGGGGGTGGATAGGTTAAACTCGTGGTCGTCTAAAGGCCAGGATTTCAACTCGATGCCGAAAAATACGTCGGAAGGAATGCGGGACGATAAAATGTAAGGTTTAATTTGCTTATAACTTTATTTTTTTTTTTAAACTTTCTTTATTGAAGTTAAAAGTACAGTACAGCCAAAACGCATCAGGTATAAAACAATATACACTTAAATAAAATGAAAATGATCAGGAACCTTGAGCAAAATCAATCTACAGAATGGGCAAAGTATACACTACACAAGTGTTCCAGAAATGGCATGTACATAGAAAAGAAACAATCGGGAACTCCCGTTACAAACTGTATCAACTTCAAAAACCTGAATCAAATATAATTTTCCTTAAGTTTCATCTTTTATTTTTATATTATTATCTGTCCCGTGGCTATTTTATGGTCAGATGGAAATAGGGAATATAGAACATATTGAAAATTCTTAGGTCAAAGACATGCCCACATATCCAAAGTTTTAGTTGATCCTTTGCCTAGACTGTACCTAGGGGGGAGAAGGGTAAGAAGGTATAGGGTTGAGAGGTCAGGAATGGAGGGGTTAGGAGAAAAAAAAGGGGAGGGACTAAACATTCATCTCATCCCCCTTACTCTTTTCCTTTCCCTTCATCTACTCGTACTGCAATAGGTTCTGATATCTAATTTAACATTGTTATCAGAGTAATGAGACTACTAAGCAAGAACGCTACCATATTTTCTATTCAAACCCTATGTAATTTGAATCCAGTCAGTCCAGATCGCCCAATAATCTTCCACGCTCCAGAGAGCTGTATGCAAATTTTTCCATTTTAGCTAGATATTGCATCACCTCGCAAACATCCGATATTGTGGGTGGTTCAATTTGTTTCCAAGATCTAGCAATGCATAGCTTGGTCGCAGAGGTAAGATAGATTACAAGCTGTTTAGTGTATGTGGACAGCCATCACCAAAGACATGAAAGAGAGCGCATTGAGTGGTCAGTGTTACATTGATATTCATGGAGTGTAGGAGTATCTCAACATCTCTCCATAAGGTTAGTACTTTTGGGCAGGTCCACCATATGTGAGAATCTGAGCCCTCTCCTCCGCATTGTCTCCAGCAAGCTGGGGAAGAGCCCTCAAACATTCTAGAGAGTCTAGTAGGCACCCTATATCATCTCAATAACAGCTTTATGTATCCTTCAAATAACATTACACAGTGTACCGTTCTCTTTGTTAAGATCACTGCCCTGCCGATATCTAAATCTGACAGTCCCATATTTAGTTCCCTGCACCACATTTTAATCTGTCCAGGAAGACTTGGAGAGTGATCTTTCAACATGGCCCTGTAGTGCAAAGTAAGGGATTTGAATGTACCCAGTCCCTGCAACCACCTCTCCTCCCATTTAGAATGTTGTCTGAGTTTAGATACCGCAAATTTCCATGAGTGCAACAAACTAAACACTCTGCAGCATTCGAACCGGAACCACAATGGGGGATCAGTCAACGAACGTATGAACTGGGGGGGCGTCATCAGTTTATTGTGAGAGAAAAGTTGTTCAGCTGTTATGAATTGTTTTTCAATCCAAAAATCAATATGAGTATTGGGAAAATCCCACAACAAACCCTTCAGACCATGGATCGGGGAGGGGTGTGGAGCTATCTCAGAATGATGTCTAAGGCCGTGCCACAGCTGAATATTCTTTTGAACTATAGGGTTTACTAAGTCTTTAACCAGAGGTTTATAACTTGGAACCCAAAGAGCGTCAGGCAAGGCCAAGCTGGGTGGCAGGTGGAGTTCTTCCAATCTGTGCCAGCCCGGTCGCTCCTCCCGTAGGCCCCAGGCTGTATATGGGATAATCTTGTAGCCTCGTGATACAAATATATACTTGGGAAAGATACTCCACCCCTCGCAAATTCCCTTTGTAGAACTTTATGGCTAATGCGAGGCACCTTATTCATCCAGACATATCTGGTAAAAATTTGATGTATTTGTTGCAGTATGGCATGCAGAATATTTAGTGGGATGCATCTGAACAGATACAAGGCCTTAGGGAGCAGAGACATTTTTATAGTAGCCACCCGCCCAAGCCAAGAAATTTCTCTAAAGTCCCACCTATTTGTTAAAGATTTTAGCTCCGCGATTAGAGCATCAAAGTTTAACTTTATTATCTTGCCAGTGTCTGCACTTAGTTTAATGCCCAGATGAGTCATAGACTCTTTTGACCATTTAAAATCATATTTACTTTATAGAGTGGTCAGCTGGTCTTGAGTAATATCAACACAGTATGCCTCTGTTTTAGTCATATTTACTTTATAATAACTAAGTGTGCCGAAGTAGTCTAGCAATTGGAAAACTGCATTGAGGAAATTGGATTCGTGAGAAGAAGGGTTACGTCGTCCGCATATAGGACAATCTTCTCTTGCTTAGTGCCCATAAGTAATCCTGTGATGTCAGGTGAATTCTGAATCGCCTGCGCAAGCGGCTCCATAGCAAGAGCAAAAATCAATGGGGACAATGGGCATCCTTGCCTGGTCCCATTAGAAATAGATATTTCAGGAGAACAAAAGCCCGTCTCTCTTACTTTGGCACAAGGATGCAAGTACAAAACCTGGATCATTTTAATAGCCTGGGGGGGAAATCCAAAGGCCTTAAAGGGACACTAAACCTTCTAATAAACTTTATTTCAAATGAAAAAAAAATATGTAATAATCATATTTACAATATGCTTCAATTAGAAAATATTAATCGTTTTCTGTATATTCTTATTCATAAATTAATAGTTTTCCAAACCTACACTTACAAGTTCTGATGTCCGTAACCAATAGTCCCTGATAACCTGCGTTATCAATATGGCCGTAAACCGCCGTACTGCGCATCCGCAATATCTTTTACGCGTCATCAACAACGTCACCATCCTGTTGAGCTGCAGACCGCGGTAATCAAGCATTCAGATGTTACATCGGTCTCGAGCAGGTAAGATGTGAACGCCTTGCTGCGATAATACCCCTAGTAATAACGAGCATATATTCAATTTATAACGAATTCAATACATATGTTAAAAAAATATATTAGCAATTTATACATTATTTACACCATATTCTGAATACAAATTCATATCTAGATGAGTAATACATAGCTACGCTACTACAAAATAGTTCCCCTGGAAGTAACGAGCATTTAAACTTATTATTTTTACATGTTTATAATATTTCATGAATGAAAGTCCTATTAAAAATAATTATATGATTCAGTGTATGTTGAAATTTAGGGCAATTACGTATACAAATGTCAATACCAATGACAGTAAGAAAGTGACACATCCATAAATTATGCCTATAGATAAGAAATTCCAAGTCCTTTATCAAGCTTGGATCGTAAAAAAAGACATAAGGTATGTGATAGAATACCGATATAATCGATATAATGTTTTTTAATGCGCATGCGTTATGCCATTAGATGCCTTGTAATGGCGTTTGCATCAAATAGGCAATATGCGCATGCGATAAACGCCGGAATCATTTGCGCATGCGCGCAATGACGAATCCTTGTGATAATTATATGCACGCTAGAGCATAGCGATTGGACTAACGGTATTCTAATTTAGACATTGAAAAAGGGGGTTTGGCTTGGGTGACGCGATTTCAAGGATTTTATATGTACTTTTCTACCGCAAGAAATGCTCGTTTAGAATTCAAATCAAGTAAGTTTTAATCCTTAAGTTATTTTTAATCGATTATAAGTAGTTAAGTGGAGTAAAAAAAGCAAAGTTTTGGAATCCTTTAAGTACCTCCCAAAGGTAGTCCCATCTGACCCTGTCAAATGCCTTTTCCGCATATAGCGACAGGGCCATCGGGGGTACCTTGGATCTCTTTGACTCTGAGAAAATTGTGATTAATCTTCAGGTGTTAACGGGTCCTTGGCGACCTTGAATAAAACCGACCTGATCCACTTGGATCAGAGACGGAAGCATATGCGCAAGTCTGTCAGCTATCAGCTTAGAGTACAGTTTTGTGTCAGCGTTAATTAGCGAGATAGGCCTGAAATTACAGCAGTATGAGGGATCCTTTCCAGCCTTAGGAATAGCTACAATGGTAGCCTCCAAATATTGCTTCAAAATCTGTCCCTCCGATCCTACCTCATTAAACACTTGACAAAGTACAGGTTGTAGCTGAGTGTGTAATTTTTTATAAAATTGGCCAGGGAACCCGTCAGGGCCAGGGGCTTTATTATTCTTTAATTGCTTAATTGCCTGTCCAATCTCAATCACAGTGAAAGGCTCTTCTAGCTTATTACTATCATCCTCTGACAACAAGGGCAACTGTAACCGACCTAAAAAAGAGGATATGTCTGCAACCGTCGCCGTCTTGGGTTTTTCATAGGAGTCAATATTGTATAAGTGACTATAAAAGTCCGCAAAGGCTTTCCCTATATCATTTGGAGCATACGCCTTCTGCCCCTTATGATTGATAAAGGACACTCTAGAGGCCGCCGCCCAGTTTTTTTGTTTTTTTGCCAACATCGAGCCCGCTTTATTGCTTTTAGAGTACATAATAAGCTTGAATTTTGAGAAAGCCTGTCTAACTCTTTCTAATTCCAAATTTTTGATTTGGGCCTTTAGGCAAAGTATGTCCTTAGACAGACTATGAGTGGGGGCCAGCTTGTTACATTTCTCTTTCGTCCTCAAGTCACAAACTAGTTTGCCCAGAGGAGCGCCCCAATCTTTTTTCAAGGCCGATGCCCTGGCTACACAGAAGCCTCTTAAATAGGCCTTCAGAGCAGCCTATCTAATTTGATGAGAAGTCTGATTCACCGGGTTGTTTTCCAGTAAATCATCAATCTTTTCCATAAGGTCCGGCAAGAAGGACGGTTCTTCCCATAAAAAGTTTGGGAGCTTCCAAGATGGTCTAGCCGATTTTGACCCATCTATGTTCAATGAGAAAGTCACAGCATCGTGATCCGACCATGGGCAACTATGAATGCTGAAGTTCAAGATATTATTCATGGTCCATGAATCTACAAAAAAATAATCCAGGCGTGAATATGAACGATGAGGGGGTGAAAAGTAAGAATAGTCACTGGAGTTCGGGTGACACGCTCTCCAAATACCATATAGTGAAGCTTGATGTATGAGGCTTTGGAATTTAGGGGCCATGGATACGGAAAAAGTATCTAACCTTTTGCCATTTGGAATTTTTTTGTCTATTTGTGGGTCCCAAACTAGATTAAAATCCCCTCTCAAGATCAGCACGCCCTGCCGTACGCTGTCAATGAGGTGCAGTATTTTACTTAGGAATTTTACTTGGCCTTGATTAGGGGCATACAGATTTACTAGAGGAAAAAGTTGGTTATTTATCTTACAGACCAAGAGTAAAAATCTGCCCTCCGGATCGGTCTCCACATGAATTTGATGAAAGGCTACGTCCTTACTAATCAAAATAGAAACTCCTCTGCTCTTTTCAAGGTACTCAGAACTAAACACCACTGGGTATTGTTTGAACTCTAAATCTGGAGTCTTACCAACAGCCCAGTGTGTTTCTTGCAAGAAAGATACATCACTATGTAGTTTTTTCAAAAAAGTTTGTAGCAGGCTTTGCTGAGCTGGGACATTCAATCCCTTTGTATTCAGGGAGACAAATTGTAGGCTCGCGTCCATTTCGCAAATGGAGAAAAAGGAGGGGGGGGAGGGGGGGGGGTAAGATGAGGGAAAGTTAGGGATTACGGGTGAAGGGTAAAATGGGGGAGGAACAAAATCCTATGGTCGCCCAAGGGATCTAGAAATTCCTATATGTCAGGAAGTCTCACGTTCAGACAGGTGGGCACACCGTGTCCTTTTTGCTTACATTTTGAAAGTGTGGGAAATAGTCGAGTGAATCTGCGTTCTCTTGTTTACTTTTAGTAAACTTTGGTTTTACCCTGGGGGGGGAAGGGCTTAAGTTAAAAGAACTTAGGTAGCTAACTAAAGTAGGGAACTAGGCCGGGGCTCAGCCTGATACTATAAAGGTGAATCATAGCTATATTCACCAAACATTATATATAGTCTGATTTGCTGAGAATTGGTGTGGTAGGGCATATAATCTAGCCGGGCATTGGGAGCTGGGAGTAGTCTGAGTACAAGTGCTCAAGACTTACACCTACACTATGGCTTAAATATTGAGGACATGTGAGACAAACAAAAGTAAAACTTTCTGTACAAAAAACTTTACTATCAAAGTCTAGGCTTATGTAGCCTATTACTGGAAATGTTAGTGTAGCACAATATGTATACAGTTAAACCTGTGAGAGCAAACAACAAGAGAGAAAAATCAAGTATATACAGACCCTTCATCGTGCACCTGTGAAAGCAAAAATTAGTGGCAGACAAATTCTCTATCACAACATGCAACATGAAGATTGACTATAAACCTGTGAAAACAATAGAAAAGCACAATTCTCGGTTCCTTCTACATATCTCAAAACCTGGACATCTAAACATTGGTAGGCATATTCTCTAACTCCACACATAACCTTATAAATTACTATAAACCGGTGGAAACAAGAAAAAAGCCCAGTCATCGGATCTATCTATATGTCAAAAATTAGCGGCAGACCCTTTCCCAGTGTCTATATATGACATTCTAATTAACTATAAACCTGTGAAAACAATAAAAAAGCACAGTTCTCTGATCTATCTATACATTTCAATACCTGCATACACATCTAAACATTTGTAGGCCTTTTCTATAATTCTACATATAACATAGATTACTAAAAACCTGCGGAAACAATACAATAAGCACTAATCCCAGATCCATCTACACATCTCAATACCTACATATACATCTAAACATTGGCAGACATTTTCTATAACTATACATATAACATTGTAAATTACTATAAAGCTGTGTGAGCAATACAAAAAGCACAGATCATCGTGCACCTGTGAAAGCAAAGGTTAGCGGCAGGCAATTTCTCTATCGCTACATGCAACCCTATAGTTGACTATAAACCTGTGAAAACAATAGAAGAGCACAATTCTCGGATCCTTCAATATAGCTCAAAACCTGGATATATATCTAAACATTAGTAAACATTTTTTTCTAGTTCCACCTATAACCGTATAAATTACTATAAACCTGTAGAAACAAGAAAAAAGCTCAGTCCTCTGATCCGTCTATATGTCAAAATTTAGCGGCAGACATTTTCTCTGTATCTACGTGTAATATTCTAATTAACTATAAACCTATGAAAACAATAAAAAAGCAGAGTTCTCGGATCTATCTATACATCTCAATACCTGCATACACATCTAAGCATTGGTAGGCATTTTCTATAACTCTACATGTAACATTATAGGTTACTAAAAACCTGTGGAGACAGTAAAAAAAAAGCACAAATCCCGGATCCATCTACACATCTCTATACCTGCATATACATCTAAACATTGGCAGACATATTCTGTAACTCTACATATAACATTATAAATTACTATAAAGTTGTGCGAGCAATACGAAAAGGCACAAATCTCGGATCCATCTACATATCTCAATATCTGTATAGACATCTAAGCATTGACAGTCATCTTCTATCTTTCAACGTATAGCATAAATAACTTTGAACCTATGGAAAACATTGGCATACATTTTCTATATTGCTACACATAACATAAATGACTATAAACTTGTTGGACCATCCCTTAAGAAGAAGTTGCCCCTTGTCAGGGGTATCGGCTGTATAAATGGGTCCATCCTTTTGTATTAGCAGCTTGGTGGGGTAGCCCCATCTGTATTTCACTCCCAGCTGTCTCAGTGTCTTGGTAACTTCCCTGAACGTTCCCCTCTTTTGAACAGTGTATTGAGACAGGTCACGGAAAATTTGTATGTTCTTAAATTTCTCAGGTAGAGCGGGATTCTGGAATATGGCCCTAAGGATCTGCTCTTTATAGGTGAAAAAATGAAATCTGGCAATTACATCCCTGGGTTTTTCTACAGGGACATTTTTCCCTCTAGGAAGTCTGCGAACCCTATACACCAGAGTTTCATTAGGGAAGCCCGGAGGGCGAAGGAGTTCGCAAAAATCTGTTAGGAATCTGCCTAGATCTGATGGGGGAATATCTTCAGGAATACCTCTGAATCTTAAATTATTCCTCCTGGAACGATCTTCCATATAAGCCATCTTAGTCTCGAAGGAATCCAGCATGTCAACTAATATCTGTGAATGATTAGCCAGATTTCCCTGTTCCACCTCAAGGTCCCCCTGTTTTCTTTCCAGGACATCAATGCGTTCACTGATGGCCCCAATATCCTTGTGAAGGCCTGCAGCAGAGCCCTTAATGGCTTTAGTGAGGGTCTCCTGTAGGGAATTTAACCTCTGGGTGAGGGTAGCAACAATATCAGAGGCTGAGGTATCCAACATATTTTTCAGCTCACTAGGGCTATCTTCTGTACAGGTAGTTTTAGTTAGGTACTGGTGAGGACCTATGGAATCCGCTATGACCGTTGCAGCAGCAGATTTTGACTTAAAATGATCTGCTACCAATTTTTTATATTCCAGGGAATTGGTGGGGTTTTTTCCTAGATCCCTGTGGCATGATAGGGATGGGTATCATTCAAATAAAGCCTGGCTGTTGTGAATATATCTTTTTTTGGCTAAAATTGTATCGGTCTCGTGTACAGCTCTTCTAATAACAGCGAGTTAGATTTCAACATTGCGCTCCGGCCTTACAGACCCTAATGATCACATGTTTACATGCTGTGAGCTTGATTTAACCCCTTGATTGACTCTCAGTATTGATGGACCCAAAGAAGGATTATAGCCTGCCTCTCGTTTATATTAGTATAAACAGTCTCAAGTCCCAGGCCCTTAGGAATCCAGAGCTATGGGCCACGTGTACTCCAGCACAGGCCGATCAGCACTATAGAGATAAAAATGGCGCCTCGCACCAACTGAGAGTCTATGATATATCTGCTAGAGGTGACTGTAGAAGCGTTTACTCAGGTAGGTGTAATAAATATTAGCAGCGCAGCACAGACAGATCTCTAATCCAAAGCATACTAGGCTCTCAGAACCACAGAGAAACTGATCTATATGCCACATGTACTCCGGTTTGATTCCTCCAGCATCGGGGAAACACAAACAAATGGCGCCTCGCGCCAACTGGGAGTCAAAGGTATAGCTGTAGAGGGTGAGTGTAGAACGGTGACAGGATGATCAAACAAGTAGGTGTAATATGTAATAGGAGTGCGGTACTCACGGAGCCCCAGCCGGAGCGCACTAGGCCGCCTGTCAATCCTCTGCTCCCGCAGCTACTTTGGAGAATGTCCCGATGTAAAATCTAAATGTGACTGGTCCTAGTCACCTCCGGAGCGGATCCCCGACCCTCCGGAGCTGTGTGATGCAGATGTTGGAGCTTTAAAGGCCGCAATTTCACATCAGAGTTACTGCTACGATCCGGAGAGGAAAAAAAAAAAAGGCCTAAGTGCCACTTAGCCGCACCAGGATTCCGTAGACTGAGGTTCACTTAGCAAACTACCATAAAAGTTCCTTTTTTAGCCCAAAATATTGTAAGATATAACTATAATTCGTATAACTATATAATTTTAGCCAGCTGCTTTGTTGATGCACGTCTGTTCAGACCAGCTGCTGGCTCCGCCCCCTGCTTATAACTTTATTAATATTTAAAAAAAAAAAATGATGACTCAAACTCAGTTATTTAAAACGATGTTGCCAATACAGCTTTGAATATGGAGCAACTTTACCATCACTTTAAGTATGCACCCTGCATAAGCATTTTAAACACAGCACTTGCAAAAAGCCCCACTGGCTCTCTGAGCAGCTTCAGTATTGAAAATATCTAGCTATACTTCACATGCACCTCCAGAGAAAAATGTTAACCCTAAAATAGTGATAACTTTTACTAGAAGCATTGTTGCCAATGTATGTATATTATAAACATGTTTCTATCCAAAAATGTAATTTATTTATGTGTATTTCAATTTTGACCAGAATGTCCCTTTATGCTCTCCGACGATCCTCTGACATCCCCCTAAAAGGAACCTTAGGGAATGATGTTTACAAGGAGGTTTGGCCCCCTTGCACTCCCCAGGGGGAGCTGAAAAGATAGTGGAGATGGGTGTCTTTTACTGTAGCAATCTAATTTAAACACAATCATTTATTCATTGCAAAAAAAAAAAGAGAAAGAAATGCAATTACATACTAAAATAAACTATAACATGCTTTACTCTGCAAAATTATAATTTTACTAGGCCTTGAAAAAATCAAAGCAAAACAAGTTATGCTAAGTAACGAAAAGAAGAGCATGGACAGCTAATTATAAAAGCACACATCTGTATAGATAGTAGATACCACATATTTTTTACTTCTAAATTTGGCTATGTAAAGAGCGTTGCATGGGATCTAAATCCAAAATGCCAATTACAAACAAAATTAAATTACACAATTATATTGCAGAGACTTTACTTTAAAACACTAACCATAATTTATAAATCTTTCAGAAACTTCTTACCCAGCTATGGGCTGGAATGCAGGGGGAACGCAATCAATAGTGCATGGCGCACTATCTTTTATACAACCATTTGCAAAGAATAACACAATCTGATAGTTAAATATTTTAACCTAATCTTAATGTGACCAAAACATTTTTAACACGCCCTATACTTTTAATGGATAATGCACTTATTGTCTTTCATGCTATAATTGGTGAGTAAAGTGTTGCGCTTGAGCACAATTCCAATACTTGTACACCATCGGCTTTGGGCTTGAGTGATATCCATAACATGAATTTTATTACAAGACCATATTCTCCTATTTTGCCATCTCTTTACTTTGCCACCTCAAGGCAGCCTTTAAAAGCTCAACGGTATTAACATTAAAATTAACACAGAGGAGGGGTGGAGCCGAGCCAGGAACCAGCATGGCCGCAAATCTGTGAAGCTCCGTGAGAAGTTCCCTCAAGGGGCTTAAATACAGGGATGACCAATATAAAAAAATAATTAACAAATTGTCCATATACATATTACCCACCGGAGAACATCATCCTGCTTGGCTCGGAGGCTAAAAACTTTGACAGAGGACTTACAACTACTCGCTGGTGTGCGAGACTGCGGGGAGGAGCACCATCTTGGCTCAGTGAAAACGCATCGTAACAGATGAGAGGTCCGTGAGGGAAGCAGGACAGCCAGCAGAGAGGAGAACCGCATGGAGAGCTAACAATCCCTCAATCAACCGCCACAGAGGGTGCTCCGACTCACTCGCAGCGCAGCAGCAGACCTGAACAGTTATATAGAAGGGCTCCCACAAGGCCCACATAACAGTATAGCCTAGCCAGCTCTGAACATACGGGGCCTGAAGGAACAACCCTAAAAGCGACGTGACCGAGCAGAGGGATAAGAACTTTTATTTCTCCTTGGGCAATAACGCTCTCAAACATAAACACAAGAAGTGAGAGCTAGATACATACAAGCTCAGTTTGGGAGCAAACAGAAACATCTGGGTCTTAACACACATACAGACCCTCATGCGCAACACCATTTGAGCGGTCTAGTGACAATAGCCTAACTCGCAATTTTCAAGTAGGCTTAGTGGCAATTGCACTAACTATAACCATACCAAATAATCCACTTGCCACTTCTGAAATACTTGCCTGCCTAACAGGATTAGTAATGGCATCTAAACGCCCTCCTAAAGGGGACAAGACAACCAAAACAGCTACAACAGCATCCGCAAAATTGAATTCATATTTTAAAACTGTAGAAGCAAACACCACTATATCGCCAGCTCCCCTCATTCCAATGACAGCACGCAGGAAGAGGAGGTGGATACTGTGCACCCAGATCCTCACACCCCCATAACCAAAGCAGATTTACAATTTTTACCAACAAAAGAGGACTTCGCATCCTTCATGAGCCAGGTCAGCCAACTCATAAAGGAAGGCCTCGCAGACGTCAAAAAAAAGACATCACAGACCTGGGGAATAGAGTGCTCTAATTAGAGGAACACGCAGAGGAAATATCTGAACCATTACATCTACACTCCATGCAGCTCCAACATCAAACTGAAGAAATAAGGCAAATGCAGATGCAAATAGAAGATTTGGATAACCATGGCCGGCACCAGAACTTACGAATCAGAGGGCTATCTGAAAATATATTAGCCGCCGATCTTCCACAATATCTGCAAGGCCTGTTCAACTTTCTTCTAGACAATGAAGAGACTACCAACATCTCCTTAGATAGAGTGCACAGGGCACTAAAACCTAAGCCCTCACCCAAAGCACCGCCGAGGGATATCATACTTTGATGGCACAACTTCAAAGATAAAGAAAAACTGCTGGCTGCAGGCAGAAAGAAAGCGCCAATTCACAAAGATGACGATACAATACAAATCTTTGCAGATCTTAGTCCTTTTACCCTCACCAGACGAAGGAATGTCAAGTTTCTCACCACACACCTACAAGATCACAAAATTCCCTACCGTTGGGTATTTCCCTTCGCAATTAGAGTGGTTAAAGACAATAAAGAAATTATATATAAAGATCTGGAAGACCTTAACCCCTTCTGCTCGCGGTTGCACATCCCTCTACCGAAACAAATACCCCAAACAATAGAACAAGAGGGGAATGACCTAGCAGCGGATCTTCCACCCTCAAAACCACAGAGACAAAAGTGGACCACAGTAATTCGGAAACGCAAAATGGACCCCACTGCTTCCCGCCGATCACCGGTCCCTGCTACGGACCCACCTTGACAACTAGCCTCAACCAGCTGGGACCCAAGATTGACTGTCTGAGATCAGCATGTAGAGCGGTCTGGCCGCCCCGTTTTGGAACCTTCTATGTTTTAAAGACGTTGAGTTTAAAGACTCCCTTCTACACAGCTAAAGAGACGGGAGGTTGTCACTTCTTCCTCCCATATTATTGCTAATCCAGTAGGCACCATCATGGAAAGGACTTTTATGAACAGATTGGAAATCCCCCTTAATAAAAACATCCCACAAGCCCTATTGGGGGAATGGTGGTGGTTCTAAATTACTACTACTCTCCCCCCATAGTTTACCATCAGGAAACTGAATAACTTCCCCAATCCTGAGTACAATTGTTGTTTATGTTAGTTGATATAGTTTATGATTTGTTTTGTTATGTATTTCAATGTTTATTGTTTCATTATAGTATTTCTGCAAGGTATGGATCGGCTCACTGGGGCACATCTCCTATAGACAACAACTTTAGCACGCATCCACAGCATCCACAGCACACAACATCAACGAACCCTATCAACTGTGTATGGCATCTCTCCACGGTAAGAAACATCTAGCTTACTCAGTAGCAAACTTCACTACAAAAAATAGACATGACCTCTAGACCGGTAGTAATAATTTCACAAAACACCAAAGGCTTAAACTCGCCTACTAACAGGTTGGTTGTCTTGCATTGGTTTGCCAAGCAGAGGTGTTCTGTGTTATTTGTTCAGGAGACGCACTTTCCTCGAGCAAACAAACCTAAATTCTCTAATAAACACTTCCCACTGAGTTTCTTTAATTCCCATGACAAAAAAAAATAGAGTAGGTATTCTCCTTCATAGTTCCCTGCCCTTTAAACTGCTCCACACTATTTCAGATAAGGAGGGCAGAGTGCTAATCTTGGTAGGCCTTATACATAACAGGCCAATTACTCTAATTAATGTATATGCCCCTAACTCAAATAAGAACAGATTTTATAATAAACTTAGATCAATGATACGAGAATCACGAAAGGGCACGGTGGTGATGGGGGGGGATCTGAATGTTATTATGGACCCCACACTAGACACCACATCCTCAAATACAAACAACTCACTGCGTCCCCCTAACTCAATATACAATTGCATTAAGCAATCGGGATTAATAGATACATGGAGGACGCAACACCCCACACAACGTGGCTACTCTTTCTTCTCCCATCCTTGGTCCATGTACTCCAGAATTGACTATCTATACCTTGACCAATCTAGCCTCTCCTTACTGACAGAAACTGACATTATACCAACTGCATGGTCAGACCACTCTATGATCTCCTTGAGATTGAACTGGCCTGATTTCCCAATACACCCTTTCATATGGAGACTAGATACGTACCTGCTACATCACCCCCCAATAGCGCAAAAACTTACAACTACCCTAGTTGAGTACTTTGACCTCAGTACAGTGCCTGAGACACAACCACTCTATGTGTGGGAAGCACACAAAGCGGTGTTTCGCGGTGAGTGCATAAAGCGTATATTAAAAAACAACACAACACTCTACTTAACACGCTATCTAGCAGACTGCACACTCTGGAGATACAGCACAAACACTCTCCCTCGGACCGAACCACTCTAACAGCCTTGACTACCACAAGAAAAGAGCTCTGAGCTCTATTCGGAGGCCCAGAGGAAAGCCTTACAACTTCGCAAAAAATACTTTTATGAAGGGAACCGATCAGGCAAAATTCTTGCAAACACTTTAAGAGACAGAAGCACTCTCACATACATTCACAAACTTAAAACTAGACAATGGGAACACATCCTAGACAGTAAAGCCATAGCTGCCCATTTCCGAACCTTTTACCAGCAATTATATAATCTGACCACAAATACCTCCCCAGATCACACACAAGACATGATAGCATACATAGCCTCAGCTGACCTAATCAAACTATCACAGACACAAGTGACAGACTTAGAAGCACCTATAACTTTGGCAGAAATTATGAAGGCTATTAAGGGACTCCCTGTGGGCAAGAGTCCAGGACCTGGCGGACTCCCTAACCAATACTACAAGACCTACAGTCCAATATTAGCCCCCACCTACTCAAACTTTTTAACTCTCTAGATGAGGGCACACAACTTTCCAACAACTCCTTAACTGCTCACATATCAGTAATCTTGAAACCAGATAAGCCACAGGAAGACCCGGGCAGCTACCGACCCATATCGCTGCTCAATACTGACATTAAGATACTAGGAAAGATTTTAGCAAACCGTTTAAATTTAGTTTTTAATCACATTGTGCATACTGATCAAGTGGGCTTTGTCCCTGGCTGAGAGGCCAGAGACAACATTAGAGCTCTGACCCTCATGGAATACGCCATGAACCACAACATTGAGTCATTGCTTATGGCCATAGATGCTGAAAAAGCATTTGACCGGACAGACTGGCAATTCCTTCTGGAGACTTTAAAAAACATAGGATTTGGCCCAAAATTAATTAACAGAATCTTCAGCCTATATTCACACCCAAATGCAAAAGTTAATGGCACACTGTCAGACACACTCCCTATTCGCAATGGCACACAACAAGGATGTCCCTTGTCTCCAATTCTGTTTATTTTGATGTTAGAGGTCCTAACCACCCATGTCCG
This sequence comes from Bombina bombina, assembly GCF_027579735.1. NCBI lineage: Eukaryota > Metazoa > Chordata > Amphibia > Anura > Bombinatoridae > Bombina > Bombina bombina. Next base: position 613,565,937 of record NC_069501.1, on the reverse strand, counting down.
TAAGAACCCAAACATCAAGGGGATATAATTCGGCCATCCAACCTTTAAAATTGCCGCATATGCGGACGACCTGCTATTTTCCGTATCCTCCCCTTTCACGACCATCCCTGAGATATTAACAGAGCTAGATAGATTCGGACAATACTCTAACTTTCTCGTCAATAAACAAAAATCCGAAATCCTAAATATTACTTTATCAGAAGCAATAAAAGAGAACAAAAAAGTTCACATCTTTCAGAAAACCACCAAGCATTCTTACTGGACAGTATCAGGTTTGTGCTAGAAAAAAACTACTTTGTCTTTGACGGAAATTACTTCCTTCAAATCAGTGGGACGGCTATGGGGACCATTATGGCCCCCAGCTATGCCAACCTTTACATGGGAGAATGGGAAACCATGTACATCTATACCAACAACCCCTACAGCAATAACATAATTTGGTGGGGACGCTACATAGATGATATTGTAGTAATATGGAATGGCAAAGATGATCTGTGTCAAGAGTTCATTCAACACATTAATAATAACCCACTAAATATCCGGTTTACCTCAAAAGTATCCTCTACATGCATCGAATGTTTGGATTTAATACTCTTCCACGAAGGGGAAACTATCATGACAAAACTTTTCACCAAAGATACAGATTGCAATGGGTACCTGAGAGCTGATAGTGCCCATTATAGACCATGGATTAATAATATACCATATGGGCAGTTCCAACGGGTGAGGAGAAATTGCACCAAAATCAGTGACTACAATAAAGAAGCGGAAATTTTAAAATAAAAATTTCTACAGAAAAAATATCCAAAACATCTAGTGGAGAACTCACAGAAGAAGGTTAGAGATCTAGATAGAAATTCACTCCTCAAGGGAAAAGATTATAAAACCACACGTAGTATTCCTAGCACTACAATGATTACCACCTATAATGAGGCAGCACCTGAGATAAAAAAAAAAAATTCTCAAGAAATATTGGCCTATCCTCCAACAGGATTCCCTATTAAAAAACTCAATAGGGGTGACCCCAAAAATCATTTTCAGAAAAAAACAAAACTTCAAGCAACTATTAGCCCCAAGTCAAATTAAAAATAACACAAGAGATAACTGGCTAACGGACAAAAGCAAAGGTTTTTTTAAATGTAACAGGCTCAACTGCAAAGCCTGTGAGCATGCATATGATCCCAAAAACCCACCAAAATAATACAATCTAAAACCTTTACTGACAAAAACTGCAGTGTGAACAAATTAACTAACTGTAAAGATCATAGTCTCTCCAGACACTTCAAATGGGCCCATCATCAGGATCCAAGCCTTTTAAAAGGCACAATTATGGAATATGTAGTGATCCCACCAAGAGGAGGGATAGATACCAGAGACTCAGACAGCGTGAATCATACTGGATCCACTACATGGGAACAATGACACCAATGGGTCTGAATGAAGAAATTGATTTAGTAGCCTTCCTGTGATAATTGTCACTTTCACAAATTTCATAAAAACTTTAAGTCATAGAACCACTAGCACAATCATCTGAATGCCTTCTTCTAGAAAATTATGGCATATACCATAACACAGTTTTTATAGACACCCCTCATTACACCTTTCAGACAGTATCAATTATGACACTTAATACAGTCTCAGTTTTCATTTTATTTCCTTTTTTATGTAGGGGCACAGAATAAGATTTCTAGTGTACAACTACACCCAACTTAGAACTAATCACCATCTAAAGCATACTTAGGTTCTAGGAGTGCAGCTGACTAAATATGCTTTTTTTCCCCTTACAGTTAAATCGCACATTTGCCTTAATCAGGGCTTCCCCATATCATAACTAGATATGATGTGCAGGTACCTAGTATTGTTTAGGGAATTCCACAAATACCCTTTGGGTTGATCCTCCCTGTGTTATTTTTTGGTAAAAAATGAATAAGTAACTGTTTTTTCGTTTAGTTGTCAAGTATATAACGATCACAAATCTTTAATTCTTTTAAAACATTTAACCACATTTACTACAGACATAGTTTTTGCAGTGTTTAGTTTGTTTTTAAACATGGATCTTTTTTCGTTAATTGAGTGAAAGATCTTAAGATGATATAAGAACATACACACGATTTTTAGTGCGTATTGCTCTTACCCCGTAACAAATACCTCTCTCCCAGGCTGTTATCGGCAACGGATCTGTCATGTCTTACAGTGACTATTGTTGACAAGTCACGCTCTAGTCCACTCGTAACTTCCGTTGCCCCTAACAACGGAGACTCACCTCCCGCAATTGGCTATCTTAGACGCTCAGTGCATGACGTCACACGTACACGTGAGGAAACACGCCCACCTGGACCGCTCTCATAAACAAGCCGGTTACACAGTACTCCACATTGCCTCTGACGAAGAAGTATATGACACTTCGAAACGCGTAAGGCTCTCCAGGTGTGGCAGTACTGTTTCCCCACTTGTATCCTCAGTGTACCGGCGTCTCTTACAGCTCCTGACCCCAGGACGAACTTTTGAGCGGAGCGTTATCCGCTACCACCTGGCAGAATTCTCTCCACTGGGATTTCACTCCGACCTGCTGCAGACGGTCGAGAGCGCTTCCAGCTTCCAGGTTTATTCATAGCTACATTGGGTCAGCATATAACAGTGTCCACCTTTACACTGGACCCCTTTTTTATTATAAGGAGCTAGTAAGACAGTCTTTAATGACACTCTCTCCCTGAACAACCACCTTTATGTAGATACAGGGGCAGCATAAAACATTTCAATATTGCACTGTATTTACTATTAGAAGTATTTCTTCTTAATCTACACCCCGAAAGCATCACCAACTTGTGTACTCCTTTTATTATATGTGCCTACACTTACCTCATACTTGATTGAGGTTACTCCATGTGAGTGCGATTCCTATTGTTTTATTGTAAATAAATTTATGATCTTGTTTTACTGGATTACGCTTTGTCTGCTTTGTTTTTTTCTTCTTTCAACTCCTGCCTTTGAGATATCTGGGAAAGATCCCGGGACGAAAAACTACCATATTACCAAGAGTTGTCTAAGCACAAGATTCAGGAAGTTCCAGACCCAGGACTACCATACACAAGGCTGCACGATAAGAACAAGCACAGACAGCGGCAGACCATAGACCTACATCTTTACCACACGCCTACACATTACCTCATATGATTGGGGTAATCTTCGGTAAGAGGACATCCTTACTTTTTTTCTGACCTGGATATATTGCATATGAATTCAGAACATATACCATTTATAGACTTTCCATAAGGACTTATTGTCTAAAACTATATTCACATCCTTTATTATATTGGACTTATATGTTTTAAATTGTTTGAAATTGTTTGAAGCTGCACAGAAGTATCAGGATTTTTGTTCTCTTTTATTGCTACTAATTACAGTGTCAGGGGTACACTGATAATTTCCACTTCTTGCTGCACTCTAACACATTTGGGTATATCAATATTTACTGTTCCTGTGATTAATAGCATTCTCACTGACTTTTGTGATTTACCACACCTGTTGCACAGAAGTACATATATTCATTACCCATTTGTGTTGGGCGTCTCGTACCATTGTCCCTCCTAGAGCGCTGGTGATTTTTCTTGTTTCACATTACTTTATCAGACACCTAATTTCAATCCTTATCCACAATCTGCCCGCTAAAACTAAAAACTGACACAGTCAAGTATTTAGGGATACAATTAAATCCCAATCAGACGACACTCTTCGACAAAAACTATAATACACTACTCATCAACACGCAGCGAGATCTCAAGACATGGACGAATAAACCATTATCCTGGTGGGGATGGATTCAGGCCATAAAAATGACCACACTCCCCAGGACCATATACATTTTACAGGCATTGCCATTACACATTCCTCGATGGTACATGACCCGACTCCAAAACAGTATTAATTTGTTCGTATGGGGAAAGTATAAACCTAGAATAAATAGGGATACGATGTACAGACCAACTGCAGACGGAGGACTGGGCTTACCTAAAATTGAAGAGTACTATGTGGCGGTGACACTACAGAGGGTCTTGGACTGGCACAAGAAACAGGAATGTAAAGCATGGGTTACACTAGACTCGCACATACTTAAAGCACCTTTGGTGCACGCTTTATGTTGGGTACCAAACGACCTAAGACCCCCACAGTGCCGACAGTTACATATACATAGACATTTATTTAAAAATTGGGACCACATAATAGCTACTAGACCGCATATTTCCACTAATAGGTCCCCCCTTTTCCCAATTGTGTTGAGCGTGGAGATGGTGGGTGGCCTAGACAAGGGTTTTCAAAGGCTTTCTGAGTGGGATTACACTATCCCACTATTTAACTTTACTGAAGCAGGCAAACTTCTGGAAAGGGATAAACTGACCAACTTAGCTAGTGGTAGATTTACCAATTGGCTGAAATATGCACAGTTACACCACTTCATAAACACCTCTCAAGGCAGACCTATTGAGAAAACTAACCACATTTGAAACAATATGCCACGGAGGGATTATACAGAGAGGAACACTCTCAATATCCCGTAAACGTCTTATTAGAAACTATAATAATAGCCTGCCACCGTATACCACTAAATGGAATTTAGACATTACAACCCACATAAAACAAGATAAATTGGGCCAATATTTTTAGATCAATCAAAAATCCTCGACATCACCTGAAATATTAGAACTTAACTCTAAAATTCTCCTTCGGTGGTATCTGACTCCGTCAAGGCTAAACAGCATTTACCCAAACACGTCCGATAGGTGCTGGCGAGGTTGTGGAGGGCACGGTAGCTTAATGCATATGTGGTGGCAGTGCACTAGAGTTCGCCCACTTTGAAATGCAGTGGAGCAGCACTTCAAGCAGAGCATTTCAGTTGAACTCACGTTAAGCCCAAATATAGCTCTATTGAATGATTTACCCAAATTGTCATGCCGCCTAAAATTACTAGTATTACAAATAGGTCTCAACAGTGCAAGGAAGTTAATAGCCCGCCACTGGAAAAAACCCTTGACTCTCTCTAAAACAATGTGGCTAGATGAAGTAGAAGAGCAGTTATCCTTAGAACAGTATGGCTACCTTTGGCGTAATAAAATGGATATCTTTTTAAATGCTAAGTATATTTGGCAGGAGTCTCTCTATACTACAGCTGTCCCACCTGCCACACATGTTACTCACACCCCCTCTGACTCATGAGCTGATGGCTGCAACCGTGTTGACACTACCGTCATTGACAAACTGACAAGAGAACCAACATCTTATATATATGTTATATATATAACATGTTCAGAAAAGATTGTATTGTTATTATTAACGTTCTCAATAAAAATAATAAATAAAAAAATAACAGAGATAAAATAGCCAAAAATAAAGAGACCTATGATAAAGTATTTTGAGACAATAGCTAAAAATGGCCCAATCATTGAAGTCCAAATCTCCATGAAGGGAAAGGTATGCAGCTTATTCTCCTTATTTTTTGCTGCTCTAAAGGTGATAAGTATAATCTTTTTAAGCAGTGTTTATTCATATAATATTTCTTAAAAGCTTATTGTCACTTTTTTCTATTCTATTTATATCCCTTTATTAAGTTCATTATTTTATATAGTTGAAATAAATTTCATTTTTCAACACATTTTTCTTTTTAAATTCTGCATTCTTTATTATGTTTCCTTTTTCCTCACTTTTCTCTCTTTAGAGCTCACTCTCTCTCCCAGCACCGGATGGACTGAAGCATCTGTGTCAACTTTTTCCTTCTCCCCTTCAGATTGAAATGTCTGCTCTGACATTTTTCTCCTTGCCTTCTGCTAATGCACATGTGAGCAGCCATTTTTACTGCATAACCTTTTTCCCGCCCCTCTTCTGTAGGGGGCCAGTCCTCTCAACAATGCATCAGAAGCCCGGAGCCTTACCTCTACATTTCACCCTAAAATACAATAATATATAATTTGTTATTTTGTATGTGTAATTTTAAACTAGCTACTTTAGATACACTAATATTCTTAATTATAGTCAGATTCACATTTCTAATTGTATATTATACTTTTTAGCTATAATTTTATTTACATTTTTCTTTAAGCAATCTTTTATGTTTTTAAAAAAAAGTTTATATATTTTTAATATATATATATATATATTGTTTACTATATCTCAGAAGTTCTAATTCGTTAAATGTGTTGTCTGTGCAGCAATATCGTGTTTTTTGTTGTTTTTTTATTAAGTTTTCAAAAGGACAATAGAAGTCCACACAACACAAAAAAAAGACAATAGCAGGTACATCACATTTTTACCTTGAAAAAAATTACCGTACATAATACATAAAGGAAAAAAAGCAAGTTAACAATTCTTCTTGATTTTATTCACCTACTACCATATCATACACACAAAAACAGAATTACTGTAGGGATAAATATCCGATGGGTCATAAAGGGGAGAAAAAAAACATGCCTCATCCTCGCTGAATTGTTCATATCCAGTAAGAATTGACCATCTACTGCCTACCCTATTCAGGCCTCCAATAACACTCTAACCAGTGCTGCGGCAATTCTCCTTTTTTGAGTACAAGTGATATCAATGTGGGAGAGTTTCTGTATGGTTCTATGAATTGATATTGGAGAGACAAAGGCCAAGCAATAACAACATGTTTCCACTTGGCAAAAAAAGCTCTAAGTTGTGAGTCAATGGTTAATTTAAGGTCATGTGATTCAATAGCTATTTGCAATTTTAATAAATTAGACAATTCATTTATACTAGGAACCTTAGGAGATTTCCACGCTCGTAGTAATTGGTTTATTACCTCCAAAATAGTATGGTTTATCAGAAGCCGTTCCCCGGCAACTCAGTGGACAGGAACTAGAAAAAAAACTTGGAACAGAGTAATACATATTTTATTTTGTAAATATTTATTTAACCAAAAATTTACTTTATTCCAATTTTGCATAATTCTGTGGCATGACCACATGCAATGTATAATATCTGCCATTTGTAGCATTAACTAGTTTGTATATTTTTGGAAAATTTATAGATTCTGTAGGGAGTAAAATAATTGTTCAATAGCTTTATTTGAGATTCCCTCCAGCTTATATTGGCCGTCACTGCTTCTGATAAGCTAATACTCTTTATAATGTCATGTTCTGTTCTATTTTGAAAATATTTTTATAAACTATCTTTAAGTTTCCTGAGATTATTTTGACCCGACTTAATAGTCAGGGATTTATACCGGTAGGAAATTGTTCGGCAGCCTGCCCCATATAATTTAATCCCATTAGGAATCTCATGTGCTCCCCATTTCAGTCTATATAGTCTAATTATTTGAGCTGCATAGCTCCTGATCTGTAAAAAGGCGTAAAAATCTTTTGTCGGAAGATTATATTTTGTTGAGAGTTCAGCAAAAGATTGGAGTGTCTTCTTGCATAAGATGAGATATGGACTGAATTCCTCTCTCTTTCCACAATTGAAATATGGAGTCATATAACCCAGGTACAAAATCTGGATTTCCTGTAATAGGTAGAATTTGAGAGACCTGAGAATCATGTCCCATTACCTTACAATACTTCTATTACGCGGAGATATTTGCAAATGTCTGCATATGTATGATATTACTTGGTAATCTGGTGAAAGAATAGTGTAGCAGAGCCCTTAAATCAAAGGGGTCTGCTAAATATGTCTCAATATCTAAATGAGTAACATGATCTGCCTCTGATATCCAGTCAATTGCAACTTTTAACATGCATACCCAATTATAATATTCTAAGCTAGGCATTGAGAAGCCACCAAATCTCTTTTGTTGTATAAGTCTAGCCATGGCAATTCGTGGCCGGGTTTTTCCCCAGAGAAATAATGTACATGCAGTATTAAACAGAGGAAGATTCTGTAGTAAGAATAGTATCCGCAGGAAAAAAATTGTCTTAATTAACATGACCCTAGCATAACGATAGGTATAGTAGCTTCCAACTCTTCATCACATTTGAGATTTCCAAATAAGTCTCCATAATTGAGATTATACCATTCATTGGGGTTTCGACTAATTTTGATTCCCAGGTATTTTATACATTGTACCTCTTTAAAGTTATGAGCATAATTGCTTTCTGTGGTCTTATGGATCCACATAATCTCGGATTTTGTAACATTTATTCTGTATCCCGAAAATTTACTAAAGTAGTTATTGAGATGTAGGGAATGAGGAATACTCATCTTGGTATCACTTAAGTATAATATGAGGTCATCTGCATATAATGACTATTACTTTCTGTTTACCTAATGCGATTCCTAGTAGCTCCTGAGCCAAATTGCAAGGGGCTCTAAAGAAACATTAAAAAGAGGGCATAAGGGGCAGCCTTGACGCGTACCTTTTTGTAATGTAATATAAGGAGAAAGATCCCCGTTAACTAATAATTGTGATCTGGGGTTTTTGTATATCACACAAAGAAAATTAAGTATATTCCCAGAAAAATCTTTCATAGGCCAAATATTTTGCTTGATTTATTATAATAGGTATCTCTGGTCAACAGCACATTTCTAATGTTACAAGCTACATTCCTTCCTGGCATAAACCCTGTTTGATCAAGATGGATAATAGATCCTATTCCTTTCTTAAGCCTTTCGGCTACAATTGACATCAACAATTTGTAATCGTTATTAAGGAGCGATATCGGGCGGTAAGCCCCCATATCTTCTGGGTCTTTTCCTTTTTTATATATGTTATTATAGAATCTGCAAAATAGGGAGAGTTCATACTATTCTCGCACATATATTGATTAAATAGTTTAAGCAATGTACCATTTCATTCTTTGTTTAGTATTTTATAAAATTCTTCCGTTAACCCATCTGGGCCAGGGGCTTTATTTTGTTTCATTCTTTTGATCGCTGGTTCGATTTCTTCTAGTGTAATTGGCTGATTAATCTCCCTTAATTCATCCTTAGAGACTTTAGGAAGCCTGATTTTCTGCCAAAATCTATCCTGCTCCTGTTTATCTATACTTTCTTTGGAGTATATTTTTTGATAGTACGTAAAAAAATGCTGCGTGAATCTCAGTGGTAGTAAAGAATTTTATGCTACCAACCTTAATATTATATATATATAATATTATATATATAATATATATATTATATTGCTATTTTTCCTGATCTTAATAATTCTCGCTAGATGTTTAGCCGAGATGCCTTGATGACCTTGGAAAAAAGCTCTAGTTTTTAAATCCTCTAGTGACTATTTTTCTTTCAAAAAATAATCTCTTTCCTCTTTAACTTGTCGATTCTTGTTCTAATTTATGTTATTTGGAGCGTTCTAGTAGATCTTATATGAATTTTTAACCTGATTGGCCAATTGAATGCCACGTTTGTTTTTTTTTATGCTGATCATATACAGGGAGTGCAGAATTATTAGGCAAGTTGTATTTTTGAGGATTAATTTTATTATTGAACAACAACCATATTCTCAATTAACCCAAAAAACTCATTAATATCAAAGCTGAATAGTTTTGGAAGTAGTTTTTAGTTTGTTTTTAGTTATAGCTATTTTAGGGGGATATCTGTGTGTGCAGGTGACTATTACTGTGCATAATTATTAGGCAACTTAACAAAAAACAAATATATACCCATTTCAATTATTTATTTTTACCAGTGAAACCAATATAACATCTCAACATTCACAAATATACATTTCTGACATTCAAAAACAAAACAAAAACAAATCAGTGACCAATATAGCCACCTTTCTTTGCAATGACACTCAAAAGCCTGCCATCCATGGATTCTGTCAGTGTTTTGATCTGTTCACCATCAACATTGCGTGCAGCAGCAACCACAGCCTCCCAGACACTGTTCAGAGAGGTGTACTGATTTCCCTCCTTGTAAATCTCACATTTGATGATGGACCACAGGTTCTCAATGGGGTTCAGATCAGGTGAACAAGGAGGCCATGTCATTAGATTTTCTTCTTTTATACCCTTTCTTGCCAACCACGCTGTGGAGTACTTGGACGCGTGTGATGGAGCATTGTCCTGCATGAAAATCATGTTTTTCTTGAAGAATGCAGACTTCTTCCTGTACCACTGCTTGAAGAAGGTGTCTTCCAGAAACTGGCAGTAGGACTGGGAGTTGAGCTTGACTCCATCCTCAACCCAAAAAGGCCCCACAAGCTCATCTTTGATGATACCAGCCCGAACCACCTCCACCTTGCTGGCGTCTGAGTCGGACTGGAGCTCTCTGCCCTTTACCAATCCAGCCACGGGCCCATCCATCTGGCCCATCAAGACTCACTCTCATTTCATCAGTCCATAAAACCTTAGAAAAATCAGTCTTGAGATATTTATTGGCCCAGTCTTGACGTTTCAGCTTGTGTGTCTTGTTCAGTGGTGGTCGTCTTTCAGCCTTTCTTACCTTGGCCATGTCTCTGAGTATTGCACACCTTGTGCTTTTGGGCACTCCAGTGATGTTGCAGCTCTGAAATATGGCCAAACTGGTGGCAAGTGGCATCTTGGCAGCTGCACGCTTGACTTTTCTCAGTTCATGGGCAGTTATTTTGCGCCTTGGTTTTTCCACACGCTTCTTGCGACCCTGTTGACTATTTTGAATGAAACGCTTGATTGTTCGATGATCACGCTTCAGAAGCTTTGCAATGTTAAGAGTGCTGCATCCCTCTGCAAGATATCTCACTATTTTTTACTTTTCTGAGCCTGTCAAGTCCTTCTTTTGACCCATTTTGCCAAAGGAAAGGAAGTTGCCTAATAATTATGCACACCTGATATAGGGTGTTGATGTCATTAGACTACACCCCTTCTCATTACAGAGATGCACATCACCTAATATGCTTAATTGGTAGTAGGCTTTCGAGCCTATACAGCTTGGAGTAAGACAACATGCATAAAGAGGATGATGTGGTCAAAATACTAATTTACCTAATAATTCTGCACTCCCTGTAAGCTTTTATCTCCCCTAGAAGGACTGCCTTCCCTGCTTCCCGGAAGGTCTCTATTTTTGGTAAATACTCTTGATTATACCTAAAATATTCTCGCCATTTTTCCATTAACCAGTTAGAAAATCGTGTATTAATTAACATATACTTTGGAAAATGGAAAGTATTTTTATTCTGGATTAGAGATGTGTAAAGTTTTAAGGTAATTATAGTGTGATCTGACAGTAACATTACAGATATAAATATCATACATTTTACTGTGCAGCAATGTCTTAAGATAAAATTTTAAGATACATTTTTTTTTTTAATAAGATTTTTATTGAGGTTTTCAGCAAAAAAAATATATATATAATCGTGCACATACAATAGGAGAAATAACATATTGTTAACTGTTACATTGCAGTAATATTTTAACAATAAAACAAGAAGCATTAGTACAGCCTAAGTGTTGCAGTATGTATTAAAATTAGAACCTCTTTTTAAAAAAAATTAACATTCAGCTCGTAGTAATATAGATATATACAACGAAAAAGTGATAAACAATCTTGTTGAGCTTGGGGGGTAGGATAGGGTCAATGTTATGTTGTCCTGTAAGGTGTGCTAATAAGTAAGGAAGTTAGGGTGCGGTATAGAAGAGAGAAACCGCATATTTAACCCTCCTCCTGGTATAGGAGGTTTATTATAGTGGGGGGGGGGGGGAGGTGATGTTTTGTAGATGGTAAATAATATATATATGTGTGGCGCATGTTGCTTGAGATGCTCCTCCTTGAGAAGCTAAAATATAGGACTTGGAATAGAGAAAGGAGACCTGTTGTATGCGTATTTGGCAGCTAGTCAGTGTCAAGTGCCTGTTGGTGAGAATAACAATTATTGTATTTATGACCCTCCAGGTAAACTGAAATAACACAAAACCTATTTGATACTAGGCTGCAAGATCTAAGTTATGAGAAATTTCCTTTTGAGGACACATGTGTATAACTGCTTTCCATCATAGGGAGCTTATAGAATAGTAGGCACATTTTGTGAAAGAGCATATTGAATACATTTTGTATATAGTCATATGAGCATAGGAGGTCCACGCCACCCCGGCCGCTGGTACCAGGATCCCAACTCACACAACAAAATTTAATGAGGGGAATACCCTAAGCCATTTCATGCTCCCTGGTATATAGCAAACTAGTTGTTTCACCTAATAAATATAAATATAAAACAATGACGCGTCATTTATAGGCTGCTAGGGAATAATAATAGAGTTCCAAATATAAAAGTTAAGGTGCTATTGTAAAGTATGTCTTTAACTAAGCCCAGCGATCTTGAGCGTGTTTGAGAGACGTGAACAACTAGACTGCATAGGATGTTGAAATCAAAGAGGAAACTGAAGGCTGTAGTCAGTACTGTGTAAATAAAGCCAGTATCCCGTATTAATAATACTCCTCTGGGCATATTAGCATGACCCACTCTAGTAGGTACCTAAGTATAATGAAGTTAAGGAATTGCCTCAGAGTTACTACATTAAGATCAGAATTATACACTATTAATTAAAAATGAGACAGAAATTTCGCTCCCATGTATCGTATTGCAGGACAACATAATATGCATACATTTATATATACACACATACATATACACATGGGGGTCAAAGCCTTATGTCGTAGTTAAGATAAGTGAGATATGAGCAAGATTGAGCTATAAATAAGGCGCAATTTGGGTAGACTAACCAATATTCCTTGGGTACTATCATAACTGGAAATCTACACACATTTGGCTTAGGATAGACTGCAGGTATAGAACTGCCAGAGCCCTGTTATGAGCTGCATAATAATAATACTATAACTAGCATTAAATAGAGTAGCTTGAACACTAGAGAAACTAAACAAATACATAAACACAAAATAAAATGTCTCTTGCTTAAAACAGACAAAACTGTGTAGAAAAACGTTTGCATATACATAATGGTGTCCAATGTTCAATGTAGCAATAGTAATATGAGTAAAATACAGGTATATCTACATTAAATACATCTAATATAACAAAACAAATTGTTCGGGTAGACATTACATGGCTAGTGTGCCTTGATAATTAGTGTTAATATTAATATGTGCCCTGAATCTATAACTTGGCAGAACCTAAAACAAATAACAGGAAGTAACTTCCACCTCGATAATGTCTAATATATCTGCTAGAGACACATAACGGTATAATCAAACATGAAATGAACTATAGAGCGTCTGAGTGTTTGCCTAAGTATAGGCTTCTGAATAGCTACAGGCTATGCTTTGTCCGCAGAATAACTAGGGCTATGCAAAGAGAAATAGACATTCGTCAATCCAAAATCAGCTAACTCGCAACTATGAACATATTGTGATAATAAGCGGCTATCTGCTAAACATAAGTCACCGGAGACATCATAAGACAGCCACAGCATTTTGACATCAGTTCAGTTCAAGCGGCTATAAACGCATTATAATTATAGAGTTCAATTATGTCTATCCTACTCCGGATTTAGACTGAGAAGGAGAGTCTCCCCTATCCTCACCAAACTGAAGCGCCCAAGTGCCACAGCAAGCTTCCAACAAGCGTGCCCTCTGAGAAATTAGATCTCCTGATGTTAATTCCCCACACGGTTCAGCAGGTAGTGTACCAACAGTGGTGTTTATATTCTGCAGGGTCATTACTTGTAGCGTTTCCATAGAAAACCTGAGAACCGGATCCAAGCTCCCAGGTCCCAGCATCACCACTGTATCCGCAGCCATGGGTTTCATTCTCCCGTCACACTCCAGTGAGCCTGCCTTAACTTGAGCTACTGTGTAGGTTTCTAGTCGTTGTTCAGATCTCTGACCCGTGGGGCTACTAGACACTCTCTCGGTAGAATCAGAAATGCACAGTACGTGCCGGGGCTCAGGTGCAGCTCCACCAACTTCAACTTCGGCCCCTGTATGTGAACATCCTTTCCGGTGAAGTCTCGGCATTGGCCACAGAAGCAGGCAATGAATTAAAAGAGGCTTCAGGCATAAGTCGATATGTTTCCAGGAGTTTACTAAGCTCAAACAAGATACAGTGAGCGCTCTCCATGATAGATATATTGCTAGCTCACGTGGCTTCAAGTATGGTTGCTATCTGCGCAGGCTGTATTCAGACCACCGGCCCCACTTTTAAATGATAAAAATTAGCAGGGAAAATTGGCTCTCCATCCAGTCTGTAGTCAGGCAATTAGACCATAGTTTTTTTTAGATGAAATAGGTATTTAATTGATTTGTCCCAAATGTATTCTGCGGCATAACAAGGACCCCAAACAAATAGCCAAAGTAATTAAGTACTATCTTAAGAATAAAAAAATAACAAGGAGTCCTGGAAGTGATGGTATGGCCCTCATAGAGCCCTGATCTCAACTTTGTCTAGGATAAAATGATGAAGCAGCTGAAGCGGCCTAAATTCACAGTTCTCCAAGATGTTTAAAAACCTTCCTGCCAAGTTCTTTAAAAATCTGTGCAAGTGTACCTAGAAAAAGTCTTGCTGTATTGAACACAAATGGTAGTCATTCCAAATATTGGTTTAATTTTCTTCTGTTCACTCACTTTGACGTTTGTTAATTGATAATAAACTATTGACATTTCTATTTTTGAAAGCATTCTTACTTTACAGCTTTTTCTTTTCTTTTTTTTTTTTACACCTGCCTAAAACTTTTGCTCAGTACTGTATATATCAATATATGTATATAAACACATATTTAAAAATATATAGCTATACATCTATATGAATATATATATATATATATATATATATATATATATTTTAGGGCATATAATATATTAGCACCTCTGCTTGAGTGTTAACTCCGCTAGAAGTAAGCTTTTTGCACGTGTCGGGTTGCACTTGTGTTACAAGTTGAAAATAAACAGTTACAGCTTGTACTCTATCCTGATGCGTGTAAAATTCAGAGCTTCGAATATCACATGCGCGATAACATATACCCCCCTAAAAGTTAATGGAGCAAAAAAAGTGTGTGGGGAGGGGGGACTAACACCCTACTCGCATTTTCTCAAGTGTGCTAACCTGATATGAAAATTTCACATCCCAATGTTCTTCAAATAGCAGAATGTGTTCTATTTATTCATAAATACATATTTCTACATATATCTGATGGTATTTTGGTACAATATATATTTATACCTATATATATATTTAGAACATAATGAGGAGTGCACTCGCCAGGACTTTTCAGAAGTTTAATTCCAAAATGTGAACGTTTTTGGGGGGTTAGCCCCTTCTTCAGACATACAAAGATACAATATGAACAAACCCACACCAGACACCCTTAAATAAGTAGGTCAGCCAATCACTAGCTCTCCAGGTAGGGTGCCACCCACACGGAGTGGACACTCCCCTAGCAACAAATGGGGCTGACCAAGATACAAACATCAGTGCATGAATCAGTAAATATATACAGCAGGATATAAAGATGGAAGACACATAGTATACATTCAGAACATATGAAGTACATCATTACATTACAATATAACACATAATGTCAGGCACAAGAAGATGAGATAGACAAGCCAAAATAATACAATCAACCTACAAAGAGGCAGAAATAAGCCCAAAGTTACTGTATGGGCCATGTTAGCCAGGCAACCAGTATATAGTCAAAGTTTAGGAAATGAGCATGTCAGTGTAAACATTTTTTCGAAGGGGCCAATGTAATATGAATCGCAAACAAAGGGTAACATTATTCCCAAAGTCGTGTCAAAACTAACAAAAACCTGGGACCCTAACATCAGGTGGCTTAGCTGTAATCTATATCATAGAAATAAAAATAAAAACTAAACAGCCAGTAGAGAACAGCAACTATAACATTTGTGACGGGCAGAGCGTAGCAATGATCCTATGTAATACATGATACCTGTCAGTGTTGGGAATAACTATTATCATACACATACCCGCAACCATGGCAGCATCAGCAGTCATTCAAGTTACAAAAGACCGGAAACACAGGACATTTGAACCAGGAGCGCAAAACCGACCGGTTGCATAGCAACCAGTAAACACAAACTCTGCATGCGTGTCAACAATCAATACCGCCATCATTACAGGGACCATGCTCACATAAAGAAAAAGCCTGGTATCTGATGCCATAATTCATAAGTGGCAGGGTTAGAGCTGGATGTATATACCAGCAACACTGAGCAAACACATTCAGTCAACTTATAAAATAAAATAAATTGTCCCTTACCCACTGTCAATACAGGGACCGATCTGATATATGAGATCAAAGGGCGGTGTAAAGAGCGTACTGCCAACATAGGAAATGTTGTTTGGCAAATTGTGTGTGTGCCTGTCATCATTAGTGTGTCAATAGAATGGGCCAATTATAAGTCCTTGCATGGGTAGTAAGCTAATAGGCAGCAGTAGAGCAGCCAAACAAAGACATCAGTAATCATGGGGATAAGGCAAAAATGGGAGCAAGCTACAATAAGACTGGTATGTAAGGGCGGACACAGGGTTGTAGAGTTGAAAAAAAGCAAAGGACAAAGAAAAAAGTGTAAGATAAACAATATAACAAGCTAAATAAAACAATAACATACTGTAAACAATCAAAAGAAACATGAAAAGAAATATTGATGTGACAGTATATAAACATAAAAAAATATAATAAAAATATAAAAGAGAATAAAGAAAGAGAAAACATAAATAAGAAACCAGGGCACAACAGACCATAGGCCAAAATTTAAATTGTTGGAAGTTAGTCTTAGGGCATAATTCATAAACACACCTGCCAGTCCACATGTGTGTTGAGCCCTTTAGGTATGAGTGTCTCCAAGTCATATGTCCAACGTGCCTCTTTTCTGAGTAACAGGGTACCCCTGTCACCTCCCCTGCTGAGAGGGGGCACGTGATCAATGATGGTGTATCTGAGGTCCTTAACCGTGTGCTGGTTCTGGGCGAAGTGTCGTGCCACCGGTTGTTCAGAGGTCCCATTTTTGATAGCTATTCTGATAGCTGACCGGTGATTGGCCATTCTGGTGCGAAGGTCATCGGTCGTTTTGCCCACGTAAAAAAAGGCCACAAATACAATGTAGCAAATAAATTATGTGGGTGGTGGTACAAGTTAGTCTGTACTTATGAAAGTACTTTTTCTTTTTGTGTGGATGTGTAAAGTTGTTACCAGTAGTTAGAGAGCTGCAAGTAGTGCATCCAATGCCTCTGAAGACACCTTTTTTATCCAGATTAAGCCAGGTACTCTTGTAGCTTTTTACTGGGTCAGTTTTCACCAGAATATCCCTGAGAGATCTTGATCTCCTAAAGCCAATCCTGGGTGGTGGCATGGACTGAAATGGTAATGCAGGATCCGTGCTCAAGACATGCCAATTGTCCTGGAAATGTTTGTTGATTCTCTGTTTATCCCCAGTGTATGTGGTTACAAAGGTCATTCTGGGAATATGCTTGTCCTCATCATCAATGTCCCTATTTTCTAAAAGTTGTGTTTTATGTTGTTTCAGCAATTTTTCAGGGTAGCCCCTTTGGGAGAATCTGTATTCCATTTCTGCCAACTGCTCATCCTTTTTCAAATCCAGTGTATTATTTCTTAAGACTCGTTGTAATTGAGATTTAGGCAGAGCGCTTTTGAGCGCCGGGGGGTGGCAGGATGTATAGTATAGAAGGGAGTTCCTGTCAGTCTCTTTTCTGAACAATGTGGACTGTAGTTTGTCCGAATCTTTAAACAAGCGTACATCCAAAAAGTCAATTGTGGTACTAGAATAATTCATTTTAAATTTTAAAGCTGTGGATGCACTGTTCAATTGTTGGAACCAGAAGTGCAATTCCTGTTCTGTTCCACTCCATATCAGCAGCAGATCGTCGATGTAGCGTTTGAAGAATTTTATCCGCTGATCTTTGAATAGGTCTGTGTCTTTGGTCTCAAAGTGTGCCATATAAAGGTTAGCGTATGAGGGCGCCATATTAGACCCCATGGCCGTCCCCTGTTTATGCAGGTAAAAATGTTTTTCAAATTTGAAATAATTAGTTGTTAAGCAGAATTCCAATAGGTGGATCAGAACCTCTACTGGTGGCCCCACATAGGGGTAATGGAGGAGGTGTTGCTTCGTAGCGTGCATGCCATCAGGGTGGGGTATCACAGTATATAAGCTGGTGACGTCCAAAGTCACCAGCAGATCATCATCAGTGCATATGATGGTAGACAGGCAGTTTAGAAGCATTGAGGAGTCGCGTAGAAAGCTTTCCATGTCTCTGACAATGGGTTGTAGGTAGAAGTCCACAAATTTTGCAATCGGTTAGAGCGGTCAGCGCTCTAACTACTGGTAACAACTTTACACATCCGCACAAAAAGAAAAAGTACTTTCATAAGTACAGACTAACTTGTACCACAACCCACATAATTTATTTGCTACATTGTATTTGTGGCCTTTTTTACGTGGGCAAAACGACCGATGACCTTCGCACCAGAATGGCCAATCACCGGTCAGCTATCAGAATAGCTATCAAAAATGGGACCTCTGAACAACCGGTGGCACGACACTTCGGCCAGAACCAGCACACGGTTAAGGACCTCAGATACACCATCATTGATCACGTGCCCCCTCTCAGCAGGGGAGGTGACAGGGGTACCCTGTTACTCAGAAAAGAGGCACGTTGGACATATGACTTGGAGACACTCATACCTAAAGGGCTCAACACACATGTGGACTGGCAGGTGTGTTTATGAATTATGCCCTAAGACTAACTTCCAACCATTTAAATTTTGGCCTATGGTCTGTTGTGCCCTGGTTTCTTATTTATGTTTTCTCTTTCTTTATTCTCTTTTATGTTTTTATTATATTTTTTTATGTTTATATACTGTCACATCAATATTTCTTTTCATGTTTCTTTTGATTGTTTACAGTATGTTATTGTTTTATTTAGCTTGTTATATTGTTTATCTTACACTTTTTTCTTTGTCCTTTGCTTTTTTCAATGCTTTTTCAACTCTGCAACCCTGTGTCCCCCCTTACATACCAGTCTTATTGTAGCTTGCTCCCATTTTTGCCTTATCCCCATGATCACTGATATGTCTTTGCTTGGCTGCTCTACTGCTGCCTATTAGCTTACTCCCCATGCAAGGACTTATAATTGGCCCATTCTATTGACACACTAATGATGACAGGCACACACACAATTTGCCAAACAACATTTCCTATGTTGGCAGTACGCTCTTTACACCGCCCTTTGATCTCATATATCAGATCGGTCCCTCTATTGACAGTGGGTAAGGGACAATTTATTTTATTTTATATGTTGACTGAATGTCTTTGCTCAGTGTTGCTGGTATATACATCCAGCTCTAACCCTGCCACTTATGAATTATGGCATCAGATACCAGGCTTTTTCTTTATGTGAGCACGGTCCCTGTAATGATGGTGGTTTTGATTGTTGACACGCATGCAGAGTTTGTGTTTACTGGTTGCTATGCAACCGGTCGTTTTTGCGCTCCTGGTTCAAATGTCTTGTGTTCCCGGTCTTTTGTAACTTGAACGACTGCTGATGCTGCCATGGTTGCGGGTATGTGTATGATAATAGTTATTCCCAACACTGACAGGTATCATGTATTACATAGGATCATTGCTACGCTCTGCCCGTCACTAATGTTATCGTTGTTGTTCTCTACTGGCTGTTTAGTTTTTATTTCTATGATATAGATTACAGCTAAGCCACCTGATGTTAGGGTCCCAGGTTTTTGTTAGTTTTGACACGACTTTGGGAATCATGTTACCCTTTGTTTGCGATTCATATTACATTGGCCCCTTCGCAACACTGTTTACACTGACATGCTCATTTCCTAAACTTTGACTACATACTGATTGCCTGGCCAACATGGCCCATACAGTAACTTTGGGCTTATTTCTGCCTCTTTGTAGGTTGATTGTATTATTTTGGCTTGTCTATCACATCTTCTTGTGCCTGACATTATGTGTTATATTGTAATGTAATGATGTACTTCATATGTTCTGAATGCATACTATGTGTCTTCCATCTTTATATCCTGCTGTATATATTTACTGATTCATGCACTGATGTTTGTATCTTGGTCAGCCCCATTTGTTGCTAGGGGAGTGTCCACTCCATGTGGGTGGCACCCTACCTGGAGAGCTAGTGATTGGCTGACCTACTTATTTAAGGGTGTCTGGTGTGGGTTTGTTCATATTGTATCTTTGTATGTCTGAAGAAGGGGCTAACCCCCCGAAAACGTTCACATTTTGGAATTAAACTTCTGAAAAGTCCTGGCGAGTGCACTCCTCAATGTTTTCTATTTATTTATCTGTTGCACCCTGGGCATTGGAACTGGATTTCTGGAGTGCTTGTCTATCCTGAACTTTTATATATATATTTACATATATATTTACATGATTATATATAGTTTAGCTATATACAGATATATATATATATATATATATATATCCTATATAATAAAAGGCCAAGTGTGTTTGTCCGAAGCTGTCATGCGCAGTAGAGACTGCGCGCGAGGACAAACACACCTGGCCTTCCAACTGACCTCCTCCTGGCGTCGCGTGTGGTGGAGTGGGCGTGACGTGGCGTGGGCGGGGTCGGGCGTGACACGGGTGGGGCCAGATGCCGACTGCAGTCAGTGAGACTGAGAGCTCTAAAAAGGGGGGATAGAGAGAGCAGCAGAAGAGGGGGGATAAAGAGAGGGAGAGAGACAGCAAAAGATAGGGGGGAGAGAGCACAAAAGAGAGGGGGGAGAGAGCACAAAAGAGAGGGGGAAGAGAGCACAAAAGAGAGGGGGAAGAGAGCACAAAAGAGAGGGGGAAGAGAGCACAAAAGAGAGGGGGAGAGAGCACAAAAGAGAGGGGGAGAGAGCACAAAAGAGAGGGGGGAGAGAGCACAAAAGAGAGGGGGGAGAGAGCACAAAAGAGAGGAGGAGAGAGCACAAAAGAGAGGGGGAGAGAGCACAAAAGAGGGAGGAGAGAGCACAAAAGAGGGGGGGAGAGAGCACAAGAGAGAGGGGGTAGAGAGCACAAGAGAGAGGGAGGAGAGAGCACAAAAGATAGGGGGAGAGAGCGCAAAAGAGAGGGGGAGAGTGCGCAAAAGAGGGAGAGAGACAGCAAAAGAGAGGGGAGAGAGAGCAAACGAGAAGAGAGAGAGCAAACGAGAGGAGAGAGAGAGAGCAAACGAGAGGAGAAAGAGCAAACGAGAGGAGAGAGAGAGAGAGCAAACGAGAGGAGAGAGAGAGAGCAAACGAGAGGGGGGAAGAGAGAGCAAAAGAGGGAGAGAGAGAGCAAAAGAGAGGGGGGAGAGAGAAAGCAAAAGAGGGGGGAGAGAGAGAGCAAAAGAGAGGGGGGAGAAGGAGAGCAAAAGAGAGGGGGGAGAGAGAGAGAGAGTGAAAGAGAGGGGAGAGAGAGCAAAAGAGAGGGGGGATAGAGAGAGCAAAGGGTGGGACCGCTGTACTGCAAAGAATGGCCCCTGTATGCCAGAGCTTATTTGCTCTGCACAGCTGTCTCCTTGTTCTTCTGTGACACTGCTCCAGATTTCTTTCTGACCATTTGCACCAGGAAGAGGGCTGAGTTATACAATGTAAAGCAAGTGAGCTGACCAGTGAACCATGATGGGAAAAGGCATAATGAATGCAAGGGAAGAAGGGGGGTTCTGTGTGCAGGGCAGACCATGTGGGTGTTCACATGACATCCATGCTGAATGTTTAATCCTGTCCTCCCAAGCTGTCAACCAATGGGAGGTTAGGAACCTTTTTTTAAGGACGTTTTTGCTTAGCAGATCTAATGGAGACTGAATGTGATAAGTTAGAAATCTCTTACAGGAGCAAACTGAGCATGTGTAAATCGCCCTCAGGCAGGGCAGATTTCCAAAAAGACCTTAGATCTTCACAGTATTTTTTTTTTTCTTTTTTACTATAAGCTTTTTTCATTGTAATTTTAAAGAGACATTCTAGTCAAAATTAAACTTTCATGATTCAGATAGGGAATGCAATTTTAAACAACTTTCCAATTTACTTTCATCATCAAATTTGCTTTGTTCTCTTGGTATTCTTAGTTGAAAGCTAAACCTAGGTAGGCCCATATGCTAATGTTTAAGCCTTTGAAGGTCACCTCTTATCTAAATGCATTTCACAGTTTTTTCACAGCTAGAGAGCATTTTGTTTATGTGTGATATAGAAAACTGTGCTCACGCACGTGGAGTCTGTCAAAAGAACTGAAATAAGGGGTATTCTGCAGAGCCTTAGATACAAGGTAATCACAGAGGTAAAAAATATATTAAGATAACCGTGTTGGTTATGCAAAACTGGGGAATGGGTTATAAAGGAATTATCTATCTTTTTAAACAATAACAATTCTGGAGTAGACTGTCCATTTAACTAACCCCCTTGCCCAACCCCTCCTGAAAAAAACCTCCTGAAGCAAAAAAAACAACTTAAAATTACTAGTAACCTTTGCAGATGACCTGTTATATATGAGTAACTTGGAATAATCACTCCCAAAATTATTATTTGATATCCAGTTATTTGGCTCCATCTCAGACTATAAAATTAATTTGGGGGAATCCGAATTATTATGACTAAACAAATCAGGTAAATTATATATTAATCATCCCTTCAGCGAAGTCCATCAAATAAAATATTTGGGAGTAACCTTAACTAGGAATCCGCAGGAATGGTATGGATTACATTTCACCAAATTCTTCTCAGAGTGTAGAAGGAAGACGATAGATTGGATGAATCTCCCAATTTCTATAACGGCACCTGCGATGCTGATTAAAACAATTTTGTTCCCCAAATTGCTATACCTGCTGCAAAATATTCCCTTTCTTTTGCATAGGGTGGACCTGATAAAGTTTAATCAGATATGCACAAGATTTATCTGGAGCGGGAAGAGACCGCAAATTTCCCTTAATAAATTGATGCACCCTAAAGAAGCCACAGGATTAGCTTTCCCCAATATTAAATATTGCAACTTAGCTGCATTACTTAAATTTGCAGTAGATTGGATCACAGAGCAGGAATATGTAACGTTCCGTCTCTGTGAAACCAATATAGCACCATTTGACTTAAAAGCCATTTTACACTGTCCCAAATTGAAGCTCCCGGATAAAGTTTGAAGATAATATCCATTAAAATATAGTACTTGCATGGCAGAAATATTGTTTAGAAATAGGTATCAGTCCTTTTTTGTACAGAATTTTTAACGATCTTGGGGAACCCAATGTTTTCTCCAGGTCTTTAATATGCGATTTTCAAGCATTGGAAAAGCAAAGGCTTAATACAGATTAATGCCAGACTTATCTTTTAATAGCTTTCAACATATTGTTAATAACGTTGGGATCCCTAAAAGGGATTTCTTTGCCTTTTTGCAAATTAGACATTTTGTTAATGAACAAAAAAAATACAACTCACATTGGTCACTGGGACAAATAGGCAGTAGAATTAAACTGTGTCAGGAAGGGGTATACATCTGAATTTAAAACAAGTGGAAGTAATACAGTACAAATGGCAAAAAGATGTTCCAGATATTAATATCAGAGACATTCAGGATAGCCTTAAAGGGACATGAAACCCAAAATAATTCTTTCATGATTCAGTTAGAGAATACAATTTTAAACACCTTTACAATTTACTTCTATTATTTAATTTGCTTCCTTCTCTTGCTATCCTTCACTGAAAGGTTTATCTAGGCAAGCTCAGGGGCAGCAGAGAATCTAGGTTCTAGCTGTTGATTGGTGGCTGTATATATATATATATATATATATATTGATTGTGATTGGCTCACCCATGTGTTCAGTTAGAAACCATTAGTGCATTGCCTCATATTCCTGCTATGGTGAGCAGGCACTTTCTCAGAGCCCTGTCCAGCAGTAGCTGTTTTGTCCTATTGCCTAATCAGTGTCTGCGCAGCAATCCTTTCTTCTACAGCTGTGTCTGCTCAGCCTGACAGCACTTCTTATACCCTTTCTGCTCAGCCTGACCCTGTTCTGCAATCTCTGGGATCCTCCAGGTCAGATCCCACTTCTGCCCTGTCCAGCAGTGCCCACTGGCTTTGTTGCCCTGCAACATTATCTGCTCTTCCTTCTGCCCCACCTATTTGCTTACTGCCCCCTCTGCTCTACCCAGGAGTTCCTGCTCTCTCCCCATCCCACCAGATTACCCTACCTGCTTGATCACTGGGATCCCCCTAGCAGAGGATATTCAGCACCACCTAAGTCCTTTTTTGGATTTATTCTAAGTTGGATTTGTCTATTTGGAAATTAAATCATCAACATTTCTTTGGATTAAAAACAAAGTTACAAGCTGATATGATCAACATCCCAATAACATCCTGAGGAGATAGAAAGTTTTTCCATCTGAAGGCACAGAGGAGTTACCACATTCCTACCACCATAGAAAGAAAAAATATATGAAGACGGATTACAGTCTACAGCCTTTTTAACAGAGAGAGTCCTGAATCTTCACAGAAGAGAGTCCAGGATTTCCATTTGAACGAGTATCAGTTCCAAAGAGAGGGCCATTCTTAGAGTGACATCAACTCACAGTGTTCCATCTTTAAACCGGGCACACATCTTACCTCATAAGATTGAGGTAACAGCTGGTAAGAAGTAATTACTTACTCTACTGAACTTTTGTGAAGATTAACATCCTGATACAAGTTGCAACCTCTCATTGTTTTATGATTGTATATGTAATTTCATATGTAGATTTAGTCAAGATAACAGGAACTTTTAATATTTTTCCTATAGTTGAGCGCCTCTACCTCATATTGAAAATCTCTTTATACATATATATATATATATATATATATATATATATATTGATTGTGATTGGCTCACCCATGTGTTCAGTTAGAAACCATTAGTGCATTGCTGCTCCTTCAACAAATGATACCAAGAGATTGAAACAGATTAGATAATAGAAGTAAATTAGAAAGTTGTTTAAAATTGTATTCTCTATCTGAATCATGAAAGATTTTTTGGGGGTTTTAGGTCCCTTTAAGTTAATATACAAAACTTGGATGCCAACTGCATGGCAAGAATTGCATTTGAAATTGATAAATCACGTCTATATAACATCATATAGCTTAAATAAATGGTACAAGAGCAGACAAATTTGTCCTAAGTGCAGTTTATAATCTGCAGATATTTTGCATTAATTCTGGTCTTGTCCTAAAATTTGTCAATTATGCGCTCAAATTAATTATTGGCTTAAAAATATATAGGTAAAAGAATTAACGATTATTCCACAACATGTCATTTTTTTTAATTAAACAGTCAGAGCAATGTAAGAATAATAATTTAGTTAATACAATTTTATTATTAATAAGGAATCTTATTCGTAAAGGGACATTCCAGTCAAAATTTAAACGCACATAGATATCCTATATAATAAAAGGCCAAGTGTGTTTGTCCGAAGCTGTCATGCGCAGTAGAAACAGCACGAGGACAAACACACCTGGCCTTTGAGTCCCTAGCAGATCTGCAGAAGTGGGCGTGGCCGGGCGTGAGCGGGGGACGTGGTCGGCGTGGCCGGGCGTGAATGTCCGTGAAGGGGGCGTAGCCGGGCGAAGGGAGAGTGATAGAGAGGGGGGAGAGATAGAGAGGGGGAGAGAGATAGAGAGGGGGAGAGAGAGGAGGGGAGAGAGAGAGCTCAAAAGAGAGGGGGGAGAGAGAATAGAAGAGGGTGAATAGAGAGAGCAGAAGAGGGGAGATAGAGAGAGGGAGAGAGAGACAACAAAAGAGAGAGGGGGAGACAGCAAAAGAGAGGGGGGAGAGAGACCGCAAAAGTGAGGGGGGTGAGAGACAGCAAAAGAGAGAGGGGGAGAGAGACAGCAAAAGAGAGGGGGAGAGAGACAGCAAAAGAGAGAGGGGGGAGAGAGACAGCAAAAGAGAGAGGGGAGACAGACAGCAAAAGAGAGAGGGGAGAGAGACAGCAAAAGAGAGGGGGGAGAGAGACAGCAAAAGAGAGAGGGGGAGAGAGACAGCAAAAGAGAGGGGGGGAGAGAGCGCTAAAGAGAGGGGGGGAGAGAGAGCGCAAAAGAGAGGGGGAAGAGCGCAAAAGAGAGGGGAGAGAGAGCGCAAAAGAGAGGGGGGGACAGAGAGCGCAAAAGAGAGGGGGGAAGAAAGAGCGCAAAAGAGGGGGAGAGAGAGCGCAAAAGAGAGGGGGAAGAGCGCAAAAGAGAGGGGGGAGAGAGAGCGCAAAAGTGAGGGGGGGAGAGAGAGCGCAAAAGAAATGGGGGAGAAAGAGAGCGCAAAAGAGATGGGGAGAGAGAGAGCGCAAAAGAGAGGGGGAGAGAGAGAGCGCAAAAGAGAGGGGGAGAGAGAGCGCAAAAGAGAGGGGGAGAGAGAGAGCGCAAAAGAGAGGGAGAGAGCGCAAAAGAGAGGGGGAGAGAGAGAGCTCAAAAGAGAGGGGGGAGAGAGAGAGCAAAAGAGAGGGGGAGAGAGAGCACAAAAGAGAGGGGGAGAGAGAGAGCGCAAAAGAGAGGGGGAGAGAGCGCAAAAGAGAGGGGGGAGAGAGAGATAGAGAGCTCAAAAGAGAGGGGGGAGAGAGAAAGCTCAAAAGAGAGGGGGAGAGAGAGAGCAAAAGAGAGGGGGGTGAGAGAGAGAGAGCAAAAGAGAGGGGGAGGGAGAGAGCACAAGGGGTGGGACAGCTGTACTGCAAAAAATGTCCCGTGTGAACGGGCTCTAGGACTAGTATTATATATTTGAATAGAAACAGATTTGTAATATACTTGTATTGGCAAAAATGCTTCTAGTAAAAGATATCACTGTGTTAGTGTTAACATTTTTGTCTGCACCTGCAAGTGAATCATAACTAGATATTGTTGTCACTGCACCCACATTTTAAATACTGCAGCTGTTCAGATAATCAGTGGGGCTTGTATCATGTCAGCAATTAATAAATTGAGTCATTACTGGATGGCACAAGCACCTTAGGCTCTCTGAACAAGTGATGTGTTTTAAATGCTTGTGCACGGTGCATACTTAAATATAATTTTGAAACCGCTATAGCTTTTATTAGAAGCATTTTTGCTAATGCATGTATATTACTAAACTGTTTCTGTTCAATACCGAAATGCACCCATGTGGTTTCAAATTTCGGCTGGAATGTCCCTTTAAGAAATGGAAGACACCTAGAACTCCTAAGTTTACTGAATGTAGAAAAGCATTGCTAGCAAAATATATACAGTGGAACAATATTCTTTACAGTACCCCATCAATAAGCGACTGAAACGTTTTTTTTAATAAATGGATACCGGTTATCCAATCTCTCCCTGAATATATATACAAGTTCAACTAATAATACCTTTTAGAAACTCTGAACTGCATCCAAGAAAAGTGTACAGCACCCAGGAAGAGTTTCAGGTGCACGTGGGAAAAGGGGGACTGTTAACCCTTTAAAACTCCAACAAACAAAAACGCCACAGCACCTTACATTTAAAAGGCCATAATACCCAAATGTTTAAACACTTGAAAGTGATGCAGCATAGCTGTAAAAAGCTGACTAGAAAATATCTCCTGAACATCTCTATGTAAAAAAGAATGATATTTTACCTCAAAAGTTTCTCAGTAGCCACCTCCCATTGTAAAGGATTTCTAAGCAGCATATTAGTGTGTCTGTCCTGGGACAGCTTAGGGGATGAACATTGTGCACTCTCATATTATTTCCCTATTCAGCTTACTATGAAATCTCATGAGAGTTAAGTCAAATCTCATGAGATCACAGTAAAAGAGTTCATGCCCTCAGCACTGCTGATGCTAATTGGCTGCTGTTCATTTCTTCTTTTTTCTTTTTTACCTGCATCTGGGAGCAGCTGAGTATAACCTTTTACACAGAACTTACTCTGCTGAGCTGAGGAGATTGTGAGGTAAAATATCTTCCTTTTTTACATAGAGATGCTCAGGTGACATTTTCCTGTCAGCTTTATACAGTTATACTGCATCAGTTTCAAGTGATTTAGCATATGAGTATTATGTCCCTTTAACAAAATGTATTATGCTTCTTCTCTTATGGAGGTACAAAAGTGTTTCAGCAACGTTTCGGGAGGATGTCCCTTAATCATGCTAATTAGATATAAGGTGCTGTGGCGTTTTTTGTTTTGTTTTTAGAAACTCTGACTTTATTCTACAAAATATTATTGCAGGCCACTTCCAAAATTTTTGGGTAGAATCATGAGTTTTATTGGATGGACATAATCAATAATGTATGCGAATAAGAAATGGCAGGCAACCTTAGAGAGGGAGGGTCGAAGATGAGAGATTGGACAGTCCCGTTTTATATTTTTTCCCCTCCCCCTCCTTTTTTAAGCATACATGTGTTTTATATATTACACCTTGTTAATACATGACATATGGATAAACCAAGACTACCTATAAACTATAAGTTAAAAAGTATTTAAGATTTGACTTTAGCTATAGCCAGATAAACATATAAACTATGATACAATTATTTCTGGTTTCTTGAATGCTTATACCGGATGGTAAAAATTATTTTTGTATTTTATGTTTCTTCTGTTATGTTCACTGGACTATTGTATATGATGTATATTGAAAATCCAATAAAACATTTATTTAAAAAAAAAAAATGATTAGTAACCCTACAGTCCCGCCTAACATTGGCATTTTATTTATAATTTTTTTATTTTTTGCCCAAAAAAACTGGTGGGTTGCTCGTCGCTGCCCCTACTGCCCCATATGGAGTAGTCTCCACTGTGTATATGTAGGTATATCTATGTTAAAGCCCTTTGCAGTCCATTTTTTTTTCTAACTGAGACCTCATATTTTTGAGCCCTTATAACTTTTGTGTGCATTTTGTTTTAATAATTTTTATCAGTCAGTGTTATTATAATTGTAACTATACTTTGTAATGTATTTTTTATCTGTTTTGTGACCTCAGATCTCTGAGGACACAGTAATTATCCTAGGGTAAACTGCGATTGCACTCACTTTCAACTTTTAATACGTGCGCTAAACCTGACAAGCAAACAGCCGCGATAAATTCTTTTTTGCTTGCTGTTATCATCATCTAGGTGCTGTTATCTTAATATGACCCATACTTGGCATTTCAAATCAGTTAACAAGAATGGTGTATACTTATTCCGGTCACAATTTAATTGCACCTAGATGAATTACATCTTTTGAAAAGAATTGTAATATACATGTATTGGCAAAAATGCTTCTAGTAAAAGTTATCACTGTTTTAGTGTTAGCATTTTTCTTTGCACGTGCATGTGAGGCATAGCTAGATATTCTGAGTGCACCAGCATTTTAAATACTTAACAAATTGAGTCATTACCAGATGGTCCAAGCACCTTAGGCTCTCTGAGCTAGTGCCGTGTTTAACCCCTTAGTGACCAGAGCACTTTTCCATTTTCTGTCCGTTTGGGACCAAGGCTATTTTTACATTTTTGCGGTGTTTGTGTTTAGCTGTAATTTTCTTCTTACTCATTTACTGTACCCACACATATTATATACCGTTTTTCTCGCCATTAAATGGACTTTCTAAAGATACCATTATTTTCATCATATCTTATAATTTACTATAAAAAAAATGATAAAATATGAGGAAAAATGGAAAAAAAACACACTTTTTCTAACTTTGACCCCCAAAATCTGTTACATATCTAAAACCACCAAAAAACACCCATGCTAAATAGTTTCTAAATTTTGTCCTGAGTTTAGAAATACCCAATGTTTACATGTTCTTTGCTTTTTTTGCAAGTTATAGGGCCATAAATATAAGTAGCACTTTGCTATTTCCAAACCATTTTTTTCCAAAATTAGCGCTAGTTACATTAGAACACTGATATCTTTCAGGAATCCCTGAATATCCCTTGACATGTATATATTTTTTTTTTGTAGACATCCCAAAGTATTGATCTAGGCCAATTTTGGTATATTTCATACCACCATTTCACCGCCAAATGCGATCAAATACAAAAAATTGTTCACTTTTTCACAAATTTTTTCACAAACTTTAGGTTTCTCACTGAAATCATTTACAAACAGCTTGTGCAATTATGGCATAAATGGTTGTAAATTCTTCTCTGGGATCCCCTTTGTTCAGAAATAGCACACATATATGGCTTTGGCGTTGCTTTTTGGTAATTAGAAGGCCGCTAAATGCCACTGCGCACCACAAGTGTATCATGCCCAGCAGTTAAGGGGTTAATTAGGGAGCTTTTAGGGAGCTTGTAGGGTTAATTTTAGCTTTAGTGTAGTGTAGTAGACAACCCCAAGTATTGATCTAGGCACATTTTGGTATATTTCATGCCACCATTTCACCGCCAAATGCGATCAAATTAAAAAAAACGTAAAATTTTTCACAATTTTAGGTTTCTCACTGAAATCATTTACAAACAGCTTGTGCAATTATGGCACAAATGGTTGTAAATGCTTGTCTGGGATCCCCTTTGTTCAGAAATAGCAGACATATATGACTTTGGCGTTGCTTTCTGGTAATTAGAAGGCCACTAAATCCTGTTGCGCCTCACACGTGTATTATGGCTAGCAGTGAAAGGGTTAATTAGGGAGTTTGTAGTGAGCTTGCAGGGTTAATTTTAGCTTTAGTGTAGAGATCAGCCTCCCATCTGACACATCCCACCCCCTGATCCCTCCCTAACAGCTCCCTTCCCTCCCCCACCCCACAATTGTCCCCGCCATCTTAAGTACTGGCAGAAAGTCTGCCAGTACTAAAATAAAAGGGTTTTTAAAAAAAAATGAATTTTTTTTTAGCATATTTACATATGCTACTGTGTAGGATCCCCCCCTTAGCCCCCAACCTCCCTGATCCCCCCCAAAACCGCTCTCTAACCCTCCCCTCTGCCTTATTGGGGGCCATCTTGGGTACTGGCAGCTGTCTGCCAGTACCCAGTTTACAATAAAAAATGCTTTTTTTTTTGTTTTTTTGTTTTTTTTTCTGTAGTGTAGCTTCCCCCCCCCCCCCCACCCCCCACAGACTAACCCCCACCACCTTGCTTATTGTTTAAAATTTTATTTTTGATATATTTTTTATTTCCCATTTTCTGTAGTGTAGCGGTTCCCACCCGCTCCCTCCCCGTGCACGCGCCCGCCCCCACCCTCCCGTACACGCGCGCGCGCGCCCGTGCGCGCCCCCAGCCACCCCCGCCCACGATCCCGCCCCCCTTCACATCCACATGGCCATCGATGGCCGCCACCCGCCTCCCGGTCCGGCTCCCACCCACCAACGCAGGTAGCCACCGATCTCCGGTGCAGAGAGGGCCACAGAGTGGCTCTCTCTGCACCGGATGACTTAAAAACGTTATTGCAGGATGCCTCCATATCGAGGCATCACTGCAATAACCGGAAAGCAGCTGGAAGCGAGCAGGATCGCTTCCAGCTGCTTTCCACACTGAGGACGTGCAGGGTACGTTCTCAGGCATTAACTGCCTTTTTTCTGAGGACGTACCCTGCACGTCCTCAGTCGTTAAGGAGTTAAAATGCTGGTGCACGGTAAATACTTAAATACATATTTGAAACAGATATATATATTTTATTAGAAATATTTTTGCTATTAAGTGCATATTACAAAAATGCTTCTATTCAAAACTAAAATACACCCATGTGGATTCCAACTTTGTCTGAAATGTCCCTTCAATATATGAAGTAGGTCATTCCACCCCATAATTTATTGCGTGGTAAATCTAACATTTTTTTTCCTTTTGTTTTGCATTAGCATTAGTGATCAGCTATAGGGTAAAACTAAAGTATTATGAAACCTAAATTTCACTAAGCACTTTCTGCAGAAGACAAATCACAGTGACGATTTAAACCCGGATTAAAAATCCTGATATTACAGCCTGTAAGAATAGTGGTGAAACGTACTTTGGGGCTTTTTATGGAACATTACAGGTGCTATATATCTATTGCCACACTGCGCACTCTTTGAGGATAGATGCATTGATGTGTACATCACAAAAAGAGATCTGCCTTTGTGAGTACTAGTCTAACCCTGAAGTGGAAGCTAAATGTTCGACATTCTCCACTGCACTGGATTGGCCAAGTAATTGACTACTGGTGCAGTGTATGAGACCACCACTCCCTGTAAAGCAGACTTTACTCCCCTTCGCCTATGTGTAGTCCCTTTGCATGTATTGCTGCACCTGACCCATAAAGTGAGTTTATATGTGGCGCATAAAAGCAGTTTGGCCTAAATGAGGAGGTAATCTGGCATTCTATGTATATGGCACAGAACCCAAAAGGATGATTCTCTTAAGTTGATTACCAAGGGAAGCTTTGGATATTCTTTTTGCATGAATGGGACTAAATAAGTGTAGTAATATTTAGCTTACCTTTGTGAACTATATGATACTACTGTGGCAATTGATTTTTG
Source organism: Bombina bombina (assembly GCF_027579735.1). Classification (NCBI taxonomy): domain Eukaryota; kingdom Metazoa; phylum Chordata; class Amphibia; order Anura; family Bombinatoridae; genus Bombina; species Bombina bombina. Next base: position 613,533,652 of record NC_069501.1, on the reverse strand, counting down.
TATTTTAGCATTTTATTAATAACTATGTATTTTTCTTACTAAAAGTGTTAGATATGATCCTTCTATTTTAGAGTATTTCAATTATTTCTATTAAAAAAACATTTATTTTACACAGGTAACCATAGTTTGACATCTTTGTAATCTCTATTAAAAAACATTTATTTTACACAGGTAACCATAGTTTGACATCTTTGTAATCTCTATACCGTCTTATTGTCCTGATTGGACATGATTCTGTTTGATCTCGGTAGTTAAGTAGGGTTCCTGAAGTTTAGAAATTATCTTTGTTTTCTTTCCAAGGTGCGCTATTTGTTTTTTGTTTTTTTAAATTATCACACAATAATCAAAATGTCACAAAATCAAAAAGAGATCTTGAACCGAACAAGAAGGTCACGCAGGACCCCCAAAATACAAACAAAATAGAAATCATAATTCTCTAGTATTACTACTATTGCTTTTTATCATTTAACTAAAAAAAAAAAAAAAAAAAAAACATGCATACAAGGGGAAGGGGATAGCAAGAAAGAAGAGAGAAGAAAAACAATAGAGCGTACCAACCTCCCCCATTCTCTTCCCCCCGGAATCTGTCTGCACTCCCTCAAGTGTTACCGAGCCATGCACTAGGCAAATGGCCTGCGTATATCTGTAATTGGACATAGGTAGACTTCATTAAGGGTTTGACAAGAGTCACTTGGGCAGGAATTGGAAGTGACAAAATATATACTTTCCAGCATTTGAAAAATAAGATTAATTGGGCATCATTAGGAATCTGTAAATTACATTGTTCTGCCAAACATTGAGTCATCAGAGCATTTTTCAGTTCTGTCAAATTAGGTGCTACTTGTGCCTTCCACAATTTCAAAATGAAATTTCAGGCCAGAAAAATAATGTTGTTAATTAACTTGAGATTTTGAGGGGTACCTTGGAATTTGGCTAGAAAGAATATTTCCATTGGTTGAATGCAAAAATCTAGCTGTAAAGTTTATCCAATACGTCACTTTAGTCCAAAACTGCCTAATTTTCGGGCAGACCCAGAAGCAATGTAAAAAATCTGCAGCAGGCGCACTAGGTCTTGTACCACTTGGATAACCTCTCTGGAGTCAAATATGCCATTAAACTGATTTTAATCTGAGACTCTCTCCAGGCCGTCAGAACCCAAGCTTTCTCTATTAATTTGAAAGTATCCATTATCAGAGGAAAATCTATATTGACAAAAGTTTTACTCCATTTAGAGACTATGTATTCTAATTGCTCTGCAGAGGGACCTTGATTAAAAAAAGAGAATAAAAAGCAGAAATGGAATAAAAGCCCATTTGATATGTATTAATCCTAGTCTGTAACTCTCGAAATTACCAATCCAGACCATATTTCTGTTTTAATTCTAAGCCATAGTGTCTAACCTGTAGATAAGCATAAAAGTCTTTTTTAGATAGTCCAAATTGCTTTGATAGCTTGGCAAAGGTAAAAGGGGATAAATCTGAATCTAGGGTTTGTATAACATATTTCAGGCCTTTATAATACCATTGTCTAAAAATACTGTCTGTAAGATCTGGTGAGAAATCCGGGTTTACCTGTAATAGATAAGAATTTTGAGACGTGGCGAGCATTCCATCTCGACACAGAGCTTTTGCCAAGTTACAATGATATTCTTAAAGGTTAATAGAGAGAATACTGGTGATGGTAGAGAGGTCATTTGACAGTGCAGAATGGTGTTTAATTTAAAGGGAGCAACTAAGGAAGATTCCCAGACCACAGAGGTAACTTGTTCTTGCTCCGTCAACCAATCAACTGCAATCTTAGCCTGAGCGGCTAAGCTATAAAATTGTATATTGGGTAAGGCTAATCCTGCCATAACTTTATCATTTATAAAACAATGTATTGCGATCCGTCCCTTTACCCCTTTCCAAAGAAATTTAGAACAAGACATATTGAATTTGATTATGTCAGCTTTATGGATGGGAATCGGAATATTCTGTATCAAATATAATAATTTTGGAAACAATATCGTTTTAATTAACATATTACACGCCGTTAGGGAGATGGGTAAATTAACCCATTCTTCTATCTTTTTTTTTACAATCGGCAAAACATCTAGGGAAATTTAAATTGTACCATTCCTCTGAGTTAGGACTTAACTTGATACTGAGATAGGTAATCTGCGTGGTTTCAATAAATGGAAGTTTAATGCCATGATCCTTTTTGTCCAGCCATAAAAGTTCGGATTTGGTTAAGTTAATTTTGTAGCCAGAAATTTGACCAAAAAGTGAAAAATTATCCATCAGTAGAGGGAGATTTCTCTTGATATTACTCAAAAATAAAAGTAGATCATCTGCGTACATTAGTAAGACCAGTTTGTGTCCCCCTACCTGAATACCTTCTAGCAGTATTGCCAACGGTTCCAATGATATATTAAATAACAAAGGGGAAAGTGGGCAACCTTTTCTGGTGTCCCTTTGTAGAATTATGTACTGTGAGATTTCACCATTGATAAATAAGGTAGAAACCGTGGCATGATATATTAAACAAATAAAGTTACTCAGATACCCAGTCAAGCCAAACCGCTCCAAAGAAAAAAAAAAAAGATGTTTCCATGCAGTGTGATCAAACGCCTTTTCTGCGTCGACTGTCCATAACGCTAAATCTACGGTCTCCTTATGTCTGGAACATTTAAATTTATTCCAAAAGAAATCTAACAGCTTCATTACCTTCCGCATAGTTTTAGCTGGGTTTCTACCTGACATGAAACCTGATTGATTCTCATGGATAATCAGGTCTAAATTGGGTTTTAATCTATTAGCTATAATAGAGGTTAATAATTTATAGTCAGTATTTAATACTGAGATGGGCCTGTATGAGGAAGAGCGTTCCAAGTCTTTGTTTTATTTTAAGAATTCAGGATATATTTTCAGCAGCAAAATATGGGGAACATTTATTATCTATCATCAATAAAATAGAAATGAAACAGCTTCTCAAGTGTTGCAGAAATTTGGGACTGGAGAATCCTATAAAATTCAATAGGGAGGCAGTCTGGGCCAGCTGCTTTATTGGTCTTAGCCATCTTAATTGCCGCTAAGATTTTTACCTCTAAAATAGGGCTATTAATCTCTACTAAAATTTCTATAGGAATTTTTGGGACATTGATTTTCTCCCAGAAAGCTTTTTCCTTAACTATTTCATATTCCTTGTGAAGTAGTTAAAGTATACTGAAGTATAACTCAGTGAAGTAGTTAAAAAAAACTCTACTAATTTCTCCATTATTAGTGAATCTATCAGAACCATACCTAATGGTCGGTATGCTATTCCTATAAGTTGATTTCGTACTCCTAGCTAAAAATTTAGCGGATCTACCCGCAAAGCCCCCATAACGAGCTTTTTGCCTGCAAACCTCTAGAGTAGTTTTCTGTTTAATAAAATTATCGTATGCAGTCTGGGCATTAAAATAATTAAGACACCTGGAATTAGAACGAACCCCCAAATATGCCCTGTACGCGTTTTTAACTTGGCTAAATATCTGAATCTCCTGTTGTCTAAATCTTTTTTTTTTGGTGACACATGTATGCCTTTATTTTCCCTCTTAACACCGCTTTGGCAGCTTCCCAGAACGTCTCAGGTCTATCTTTGTATGAACTATTATCCTTAACATATTCTCTCCATTCCCATTTAACCTATTTTGAAAATGAACATTGTTCACTAGGTATTTTGGAAAGAATATGGTCTGATTACCGGGAGAGTGAGAAAGGGATGCATTAAGTGTTAATGAAATAATGGCATGATCCGAAATTATTATGTCTCCAAGATCTGCTCTCCATTCCAAACCAACCAAAGAGTCTGCAATCAGAAAAAGATCTATCCTAGATAATGATTGATGTCCTTTAGACATACATGTATACGATTTTAAGTCTGGGTTCTGAGAGCGCCAGATATCTATTAACAGAATTTTTGGAGGATACAGACTTTCCTGTCCCTTCTAATAGCTGGATTTCTATTTGCTCTATCTAGTTGGGGTTCCAAAATTAGATTAAAGTCTCCTGCTACTATAAGATTTTGCCCTATATACTTTTGTAAAAAAGTCATATTATTCCAAAACTCCCTATCGACTTTATTTGGGCCATAGATATTGCAAAGAATAAATCTAGTTTTGTTGCATAACATCTCTACAATCTGAAAGCGACCTTCCAAATCTGAAAAAATAGATTCAATTTTATATTCTAAAGATTTATTGAAAAGGATGGCCACTCCCCTCTTGCGAAAGTTATATTTGGCAGCCATTACTTCTCCAAACCATTTAGACTGGAGTTTAGGTATTTCAGATGAATTTAAGTGAATCTCCTACAAAACAGCAATGTCAGGTCTGGACTTGCCGAGATGTTTAATTATGGATTTCCTTTTTATTGGGTAAGTAATGCCCCCTACATTCCACAAAACTATTTTAAAAGTTGATGCCATAGATTTTATTTAAGAATGGTTAGAAAAAACACCAAAACCTACTGGAAGGGCGTGGAATGCAAGGGAAAATGAGGAGAGAGGGCAAGAGATGGGGACAGGCGGGAGAGAGAGTTTAGAGTGTATGAGATCCCTGCCTTCAAGACTAAGAGTTTTGCTGGATATACAAATCTCACACTATATTCTGCTTGTAGGAATTTCAAGAAAAAAGGAGACATTTCTCTTCTTTTAGACAGGCTCTCAGAGGAGAAATCTTGAAAAATCAAGATCTTGTGGGTACCAATAAGAAGAGCATTAAGTTTCCTATAATGTTTTAGAAAAAGCAATTTATCTTGGAAATTCACAAATTTAAAAATGATTGGCCTTGGTTTAGCGTCAATGTTATTCTCTCTTCGGTGCCCAATTATATGATCCCTTTCTATCAAAAAGGGTGTCGGAGGGGGCGGGATCAAGAGTGCCTAAGGTAGAGTGATTGTGGCAAAGGACAATAGATCTTGAAACTCTTATCGATTCTGGGAGGCCTATTACCCTTAAATTATTTTGCCTTGACCGATGCTCAAGGTCTTCAATACAAGATTGTAAGAGAGAAATTGCTTTGCCTTGAGTAGTTGTAGAGGGGATATACAAATTTTGCCTGTCCTCTAGATCAGACACCCTTGTCTCCACCTCCTCCATTCTCAAGGAAGAGATCTCAGATTTGATTTCTTGTTTAATTTTATCTAAATGTGGAGCAATCGTTTTGGCTACTTCGGATGCCAATTCTGACATATCATTAAGGGCTATACCAGCAGCACCTTGCTCATAAGAGGTATCAAGGACAGGGTCTGCATTTTTAGTGCTACCTTTCTTATCCTTATATTTAGGGGACATGATAGGGGAGGAACCTTTCTGATGAGAAATTCATCTGTCTATTAACTAATGTAAATGGAGTGTGAATATTGGAGTGAAAGTGGTGTAAAAAAACTAAACAAAAAAGTGCGTACAAACACCAAAAGAAAAAGAAAATAATTAGAACAAAAAACAAACAATCTAAACCTATTAAATAGGGGGCACTACAAAATGTAATACCCTAGAGGGCGTGAAATCTAGGCGTGGGTCCTACTTGACCCAGCGTACCAATTATACTTAATGTGTCCTGATTAGCAAGTTCCTTTCAATAACTCAGTTAGCAACTTAGTAAGAACCGTGACTTTTATAACAAACTAATAGTGAAATATAAGTGAAATGGGTATCCTCCTAAGACAACTGAAAAGCTATAACCCACAATTAGTCAGCTGAAAAGAATCAAGATCAAATTCAAAGGAAGCAACACAAAAAAAGGAAAAGACACCTACAAAATTCAAAAATACAGAGTAGACATGCAATAATATCCTGGGTGGAAAACCCTAAGTACCCCTGGGCATTAACAATTATAAAAATGAATGCCAATAACATATATATTAAATTCCATAATAATTAATCTGTATTAATTATAAGCCTTTTCCATCTTAAAAAAAGAGAAAAAAAGAGGAAACCTGCAATTAAACACTAGAACTTATTATTGATAATACACCTAAATTAGTTCATCCAGATCCGGACAGTAAGGACCCAGATTTCACAAATGTTCCAGGCTGTATAGTAACTTGAGTCCATGTAGGGAACCAAACAAAATCAGAAATTGGTTGCCTTTAACTCAGTCTCTGATAGAGATACAAAAGGAGAGCCGTGTCAAGGGTTGTGTTATCTGCACCAAGTTCTCAGATAAAGTTTTAAATGCCCTATATGAGGCCGACAGACATAATCATACATAGACCGATGTCTGTTATCTGATTCTTAGACCAGGAAACTCGGTGACTGTAAATGTGATACTATGGCTCACTCCTAACCAGCCAACAGCTGAGACAACAAAAGAACCATCAGTGTCAATAATGGCCTCAAGTGAGGTAAACTTACAAAGCATGTCTACTTCTACTAGCGTGGATAAGCAGGTGGATTCCAAAAACCCTCAGCGGGAAACCGGGGCTGTCAGCAGAGATGTTTCACCGCCACCACAAACAGCCAATTAGACAGCGTTGGAACCAGCGAGAGGTGTGTACGCAGCAAGCGCCTGGATTGGCCCAAACCTCCAATGTCGGGTACACACCTACTTGCCATAGAACAGCACAGGTATTCTATATTGCTCCAGCAGAGACCACAATGCATGCAGAAGAGGAGACTTCACTTTACGGAGGGCCGTGAGATTTGCCCATCCCTCCGTTTGCACCCTGTGAAGACAGCTCGGCTTCTTCACAATCAAGATTTTGTAAGCCCGGGTAAGTGGGGGAGAAAAAGCAACTTTGACACTAGACTCTCACCCACACTGTATGTCTCACTGATCCTAATATGCTCCCCAATGGTGCAGAGTTCTATACTGAGTAACCACCAGCTGTTCCGTTGCGATAGCCGCCACCACCGTGAGAACTTCTGGATATCTTCTGGCTTCTGGATATGTTTACACGATATTAGGCTAAGTATAAGCTTGAAGACAAAGCGAGTTCAACAACACGCTGTTTAGGCGATGTATACACCAATAAGTCGTTCCGTGTTCAAAGGCATCTAAAAGGGAGTGCTTTAGCAAAAAAGCGTGTTACTGCCTCATAGGGACTTCCATTCTGGGATCCGAGGATCATGTACCGAGCCTATCAGGCAGGTTAGGACAAGGCACGCTTCAGTAGACTGGAGAATAACTTAGTTCCCATCAAGGGAGAGGTGAAGCTGACAGCAGCTACCTGCAAGCTACCTGTTTGCTCCGCCCCGAGTCACATACACCGCTCTATTTGTTACTAGGTTCAATGATATGTGCCTTTACAATCTAGTCACACACGCAGACTGACTAATTTTGGGAAAAATATATAACTGTCCCAGAGGCAAATTATACCTTTGACACTTAATCCCTAAGTGGGATTACCTGCTATTCTCTCTGTCTTGGCCTCCCTCCCTGTGTTAGGAACCCACGGCTGGACTTAATTCACCCCTCGATCACACCGTCTCCCTAAGCTCCTTGCACTTCCTTATCCCCTCTCTCCCTTCCCCCTTTTTTGTTTTCTTTTTCTCTCGCCCCCTTCTTTCCCGTCACTTACACACTTAATCACTCCCTTTTTGGTCCTTCTTTTTTTTTTCTTAACTATTCACTACTCATATGGACACATTTTTAAGTTCACCTTTTTACAGTAATATCACTTCTCCAGCCATGGCTTCCAGACCTAGAGAAAGGAAGACCAAAAATCTTCTGAGACCCTTGTTGAATTACATTCTGAACCAGCAACTAATATAAGACACAATGATTTAACCGACCCACAAACTTTAGTTAATAACATTTTAGAAGCCCTAACCCCTAAATTAAAAAAGAAATCAAACAAGATTTGTTTAACCTTTCTAATGAGGTTAGGCAGTTTCCCAAAATAATTCAAGAAATTGAGCAAAGGGTGTCTGATCTAGAGGATCTTACAGATGCACAGAACATTAAGATACAGACGAATCATGTTTCTCTGACAAAATTACAGAATAAATTTGAAGATTTAGAAAATTGTTCAAGGAAAAATAATGTAAGGATTATTGGGGTACCAGAAACTAAACAGAACTCAGATTTAGTGAAATTTACTGCTGAAATACTCCCACAGCTTTTTAATTTTTCTCAGGCCTTGTTACCTTTAGCTGTGGAAAGAGCACACAGAATGCGTAGACCTCCTTTAGCAGATTGTCCCGCTGTGAGACCAAGGCCTATCTTTGTGAGATTCCTAAATTTTCAGGATAAAGTTAAGATTTTACAGGATTTTCGTAAAAATGCTCCTATCTTTTTAAATGAGAGTAAAATATTACTATTCCGATACTTCTCATTTGAAACATCTATGAAAAGGAAGGAGCTCTCCCCAATCTGTGGTAGGTTGATTAACGATGGCCTAACGGCCACTGTAATATACCCAGCCAAACTCAAAGTAGAGTTACATGGGCAAACGTGTTTTTTTGACTCTGTCCTTGATGCTGAGAAATTTTATAGTGAAAATTGCATCAGATAGTTTGTGATAAAATTATATTTTATTGATAACTCTATCAATTAACGATGGCCTCTCAATAAGGCTCTTTTCCCTTGTCTCATTGCACCAGGTTATTTGAAGGGCAGAGGGAAGGGGGGTTATCAACTTCCCACTATTTCCCTTAGGACATGTCTAGAGTAAAGAATTTGGTCTTAACATCCTGGAATATCGGTGGTATTTCATCCCCAATAAAACGTAAAATGGTTATCTCACACTTGAAGAAGCTTAATTCAGATATTGCCTTTCCCTAGGAAACTCATCTCAGTGCTGAAGAGTCCCTGAAACTGAGATCTTCTTGGGTAAGGGATTTTTGCTACCCCAAGTAAAGGCAGGAAAAGAGGGGTGGCTATTTTACTGGGAAAGAAGCTAGTATATGAAGTAATCTCGGTAATTCAGGATCCTGAAAGTAGGTTTATGATTTTAAAAATTAAACATGCAAATTATATATATATATATATATATATATATATATATATATATATATATATACACTTTGCAATATCTTTGCGCTTAATGACTTTGATGTGAGATTTTGGGAATCCTTGCAGACCAAAATACTTCAGCTCGGTGAAGGGAACATAATTTTGGCAGGGGATTTTAATATGGCCCCGCAGGTCCCCCTCGATAGATCCAGGCAATCTCCTAATCAACCTAAGTTGAAAAGAGATATCTTAGAAGCCAAAATGTTTCAGATGTTATTTAGAAACTTAGCACCCAGATTTAAGAGATTTTACTTGCAAGGCTAGAAATGCTAACTCCCTCTCCAGAATCGATCTATTTCTGGTTAACGATAGTTTGTTTAAGAGTGGGGCAAAAGCCAGAATTACACCAATTTGTATCTCAGACCATGCCCCGATTATTTTAGAAATTTCTCTACATAATACTGTTTTTTTCACTGCGTCCCCCCCTCCACAATTTCTAATTAATAGCTTGAAGTTTAAAAACTGGTTAAATATTAAGATGACCGAATTTATCTCTTTGAATATAGGTTCGGTAGAGAAACCAACTTCGTTTTGGGAAGCCGCAAAGGCAGTGGTAAGGGGGGATATTATAGATTACATGGTTTAAATTCAAGAGGAAGGCCGCTTTTAGAGAGAAGGAAGTATTAAGAGCACTTATTAATGCTTACAATAGATATCTAAGCCAGCCCACTTCTGAGAATTGGGGAAGATACACCTTAGCTAAGGAAGAGAGAGACACTTATTTAATGCAATCAGCAGCCCAGGCTGATCTAAAGAAAAAAGCTACATTTTACTGCTATGGTAACAAAGCGGGTAAATTGTTAGCCAAATTAGTGAAAAATACCCAAGAAAATTCCACTATTGAATTAATCCAAGATCACAATACCTTACTTAAAACCCAGAGAGAATTTTTGGATATTTTTTCTGACTATTTTAAAGACATATATTCCTTTAGAGACTCTGACGTGGCTGCCCTGGAACAATTCTGGAACAATCTCAGTTATCCATCCTTGAGCCGTGATTCAGTAGCTAGAATTAACTCTCCTATTACCGAACAAGAGATACTTAACTCTATTAAATATCTGCGTTTAGATAAGGCTCCTGGACTGGATGCACTGCCAAATGAGTTTTATAAGATCCTGGCTCCTGTTATCATCCCGTACCTAAAAAATCTTTTTAATTATTTTTATTTAGAGAATAACCCAATCCCCCTGACCTTCGCTACATCCTCTACAACTTTAATTCTGAAACAAGGAAAAGACCCTTTGAAAAAGGAATCATATCACCCTATTACGCTGCTTAACTTTGACTATAAGCTACTTACATCAATCTTAGCTAAGAGGCTGCAACGGGAAATAGGGAGTATTATACATAAAGACCAAGCGGGATTTTTATCTAAACGTAATTCAGCAGCTAAGATCAGAGAGGTTTTTTTTTATTCTTGATTATGTTCACAATCTTCAAGAAGAGACTGGCCGATTGACGCTGAAAAAGCATTTGATAGTGCATTATCATCATCTTTTAGACACGCTCTCTCGCTTTGGTTTTGAAGATAACTTTTTGTTCTTTGGCAAAAACTTGTACGTAAAATCCTCAACAAGATTAAGCGTTAACTACTTAGAGTCTACATTAATTAATCTTCAAAGAGGCACTCAGCAGGGCTGCCCACTCTCTCCCCTCTTATTCAATCTTGCTATTGAACCACTAGCTCTTAAGATAAGACAGCAAATAGATGGAATTCAGATCGGATCCATAGAACAAAGAATAGCCTTGTACGCTGATGATGTACTTGTGTACATTTCAAATACTAGAACTAATATTCCAAAGCTACTTTCACTTATTAATACTTTTGGATCTTTTTCTGGCTATAAGATTAACACCTCCAAAACTGAGTTGCTATGGATTAAAAAAAATAAGCTTTCTCTAAATGAAACACCATTTAAAATTGTCATCTCTTCATTTAAATATCTTGCAATTAATATTTCTTTAAATCCTCATGAATGGTATAGACTTAATATTTCTCCAATCCTCATTAAAATAAAAGAATATATGAAAAGCTGGCAAAACCTCCCGTTAACTTTATCAGGACGTATAGCCCTGTTTAAAATGGTCTTGCTGCCAAAAATTCTATATTCATTGCAGAATGTCCCAGTCATTTTAAATAGTAGGGACTGGAGGAGTCTGAACACTGCCTTGCGGTACTTTATTTGGAGATGTAAAAGACCACACATTTCTATTAATAAACTCTACTTACCTAGGAAATTCTGAGGTTTAGCTCTCCCAGACCTTAGCAAGTATAGTTTGGTCTTTCGATCACGTATCGTGATAGATTGGATCCTGAATAAAGATTATTTTACCAACAATAATCTCAAGATAAATATGTTAAATCCATATCTTCCAGTAGCCCTTATTCACTGCCCAGTTAGTATAATCCCGAAACAAGTTAAATTATTTAGCTCTGTATATATAGTTATCCAGGCCTGGAAAAAAGTGGAGTTAAAACTAGATATTAATCTTTGTATTCCCAAATTTCAGGTATTACGGGGCAATCCAGTGTTTCAGGGAGGTACTTAGCTCAAAGTTTTTTAAAACTGGCACAAAGCAGGCCTTTCTTGTCTTACTCAGTTTATAGCTGAAGATACTCAATCTATTAAGACTTTGAATAGTTTAAAACAGGAATTCAACCTAACTAATAAGGATTTTTTTGCCTATCTTCAAGTCAGACACTATCTCTCTGAACTTAACAAGAAATTTGGTTGGTCTTGGACATGGGGGAAATTGGACAGCTGGCTGGCCTAAACAATATGTTGTTAATGTTTAGTAAATTAACCCTCTCTCAATTATTATTGTATGCACTCTATGGTATGACCCATTATTAACTTCATCTAAATGTTGGTTTATTTTGGCCTGGCAAAAGAAAAAGGGGGAAATCAATGTTTATTGAAGGCTAACATGCATTAGACTAACTAATTAGGGACATTAGATCTATTTTTACAAATGTTTTTACATTAGAGTGGACAGGGTGGGATTTTTTTTAAAAAAAAATAATTCCCCCAGTCCTTGTGTGTGATTTGCAATTTTGCATGTCTGTATATCTTCTCACAAAATATATTATTTTATCCATTCCAGGTCCTATACTGGTTCAAATGCCTAGCTGTTTCTTAACCTGGCCTTCCACCTTTATATTATAAATACACCAATATTTTATGTGCACTATTATAGCAATACTCTTGTAAAGAGAAATATACTGAGCCTACCACTTTATCTTGTTTCTATACTAGACTTTTAGGAGACCCACAAAATCAATAGATCACATAATATTGTATATGTTCCTTATAAATCCCCCTTATGTTTCTTCAACTTTTTTTTAGGTCTTATTTCAGATTGTATATTACATAATGAGTACAATTAAACTCCTATATTGTCATTGTGCCGTGTCCAGTGAATTTATTTCTGCATTATTTATATTAAAAAAAAAGAGGTAGAAACAGAAGGAAATAGAGAAAGAGGAGAGAAAAGGAGGGGGGGGGGGGAAACACAAAAAAAAGTTAACAAAGATTTATGCTGTTTACAGTCCAAGCTTATTGTCTTTTTTGAAGCTTTAGGGGAACTATTTTATCCACAGATCCTAAAAAGTTAGTGATATCTCATTTAGTTTCATATTTTAGTTTTAGAAAGAACTTTTAGATCCAGAGGCTGTCCCTACTTTTCTTATTTTTCTGGTTACATAATATGTTTGCATTAGTAAAAGGTCCAAGAGTGGCGTTTTCTCTATGACACCCCTTCATTTTTGTAAATCTTTTCATTTTAAAGGCTCCTGAGTGGCCTTTTGCAGTTAAAAGGGGAAAAAATAGGGACAGTCTAAAGGGACATTAAACACTAAGGACTAGATTGCAAGTGGAGGCTAAACTATCGTGCACTCACAAACGGGCACATTTGCTCATTTGCAGGTGTGCGATAATTAATCAGCCATTACAAGTGGCTGTTTTTTGGTATTGCAAGCTTGTGGTAGCAATTAGCACTTATAGAACTAGTAAAAGTGCCTTTACATTGCGGTCTATGGGGATGTTCTCATTAAATATATATGTATATGCTTATATACATACAGTATCTCACAAAAGTGAGTACACCCCTCACATTTTTTTTATATCTTTTCATGTGACAACACTGAAGAAATGACACTTTGCTACAATGTAAAGTAGTGAGTGTACAGCCTGTATAACAGTGTAAATTAGCTGTCCCCTCAAAATAACTCAACACACAGCCATTAATATCTAAACCATTGGCAACAGAAGTGAGTACACCCCTAAGTGGAAATGTCCAAATTAGCCCCAAAGTGTCAATATTTTGTGCGGCCATCATTATTTTCCAGCACTGCCTTAAACCTCTTGGGCATGGAGTTCACCAGAGCTTCACAGGTGGCCACTCACTACTTTACATTGTAGCAAAGTTGCGTCCAGCACACATAGACCCAGTGGGGGAGAACAACCTAGAGCAACTGCCAAGCTCTCAGTAATATATATAAGAAAAAATGGAAATTCTCCTCATGTTATGCATAATCTCATCAAATTTTATTCCAAAACAGGAGCAGAAAAAAACACATTATGTTATTAACCCCTAATCTACCATCCCCAACGTCGCCGCCACTATATTAAATTTATTAAGTGTCATTTCTTCAGTGTTGTCACATGAAAAGATATAATAAAATATTTACAAAAATGTGAGGGGTGTACTCACTTTTGTGAGATACTGTACATATATATAGTATCTCACAAAAGTGAGTACATCCCTCGCATTTTTGTAAATATTTTATCATATCTTTTCATGTGACAACACTGAAGAAATGACACTTTGCTACAATGTAAAGTAGTGAGTGTACAGCCTGTATAACAGTGTAAATTAGCTGTCCCCTCAAAATAACTCAACACACAGCCATTAATGTCTAAACCATTGGCAACAGAAGTGAGTACACCCCTCAGTGGAAATGTCCAAATTGGGCCCAATTAGCCATTTACCCTCGCCGGTGTCATGTGACTCGTTAGTGTTACAAGGTCTCAGGTGTGAGTGGGGAGCAGGTGTGTTAAATTTGGTGTTTTCTCTCTCACACTCTCTTATACTGGTCACTGGAAGTTCAACATGGCACCTCATGGCAAAGAACTCTCTGAGGATCTTAAAAAAAGAATTGTTGCTCTACATAAAGATGGCCTAGGTTATAAGAAGATTGCCAAGACCCTGAAACTGAGCTGCAGCACGGTAGGCAAGACCATACAGCGGTTTCACAGGACAGGTTCTACTCAGAACAAGCCTCACCCCACCTCACCAAGTAAAAGTTGAGTGCACATGCTCAGCGTCATATCCAGAGGTTCTCTTTGGAAAATAGAAGTATGAGTGCTGCCAGCATTGCTGCAGAGGTTGTAGGGGTGGGGGGTCAGCCTGTCAGTGCTCAGACCATACGCCGCACATTACATCAAATTGGTCTGCATGGCTGTCGTCCCAGAAGGAAGTCTCTTCTAAAGATGATGCACAAGAAAGCCCGCAAACAGTTTGCTTAAGACAAGCAGACTAAGGACATGGATTACTGGAACCATGTCCTGTGGTCGGATGAGACCAAGATAAACTTATTTGGTTCAGATGGTATCAAGCGTGTGTGGTGGCAACCAGGTGAGGATTACAAAGACAAGTGTGTCTTTTTTTTTAATATAATTTATTATTTTTATTGAAGCATTCAACAAAAGCATAACAGGATAACAGGCAGGGTGCATTAGACAGTTTCAATGTGGACATAAATATACAAGAAATGATGGTGAGTCACAGGTCAACAAAGCAGTATACTTATCTAGCCTATGTCAGAATTACTTTATCAAAACTGTACTATCTAAACATCCAATTGCACCCAGTTAAATAAGACCTCATGTTCTAATATGAAGTAATATGAATCACCCCTTGAACAACATATTATGAAAAATAAATAATCCTCCCTAATGTTCTGTAGCAGCCGCTCTTGGACCTCTCTAATTGTATAGTCAACTTAATGGGGGGTTATGGAGGGGAAAGATAAAAATAAACACAAACAAATAGGGCCACTCTTGGACCCTTAGAATAAATTTGAAGGCTGTTAGTCTTTAGAGAATAATAAAAACAGCGATGAGATAACATTCAACTAGGGTGAAATATGTATTCAACTTGTAGAAACAACTGGTTATTACTATTTTATATAATGTTACATGGAACCATCTTGTAAGTCTTCAAAGACTACCTAATAGTTGAGGGCACTTGTGGAGGTGTGGTAAATGCTATTAGTCAAGACTGGAGCGGTTAGTATAAATAATATTTCAGATGATCATAGATAGATGAAGCTTACCAAGCCCCCATGTCATTGTTAGATATAGCCCTTATTTTAAATCTTAATTTTAATTCTAAACCACCCTTGGCACCAGGTTACCTACAGGGTATGGGCATCACAGAGGGGGATAGTGCATAATAAAATCTTACTTGTATTCACAGTTCTCAAAACTATAGCAGAGTATTAATGGGTTAAATGATTTTCAAGTCTCGATTATAGCTTAGGTAAGTTATCTACATGAAATTAATCACTATGTCACAATGCCTTGTGGCACTGGGGGCACATCAAACAAAAAAAAACAGCATTTCCCCATAATTTCTAGGGTGAATGTAAGTGTTAGTCGAAATATAATTGCTGCCCTTAGGACCAGTGTAACTTTATTCTGGATAATAGGCAGTCCCGGCACTTAGGATATAACTACCCCACACCTTGTCGTTCCTCTCCAGTTACCTTAAGATCTGTAGGAGGAGGATGCGCCTGAATTACCAAACAAGAGGGGTACCTACTCTTTGGGTCCATAACTGCTGCGCAGGACCAGTCCGGCAAACACACTGGATGTCTTACCCTCCTCTGCTTTTCCTGTTGAACTATTGTGAATGTACCTCCTGTAGGTAGGATACTTAGCAAAATCGTCGGTATGAGTGCGGGCACCTGTAAATCCCTCAGTAGTAAAGCTTCCACAACTGAAGCATAGACACCTTCGTTGATCTCCGTAGGTGTAAGGCCATTAAGCTCCTGGTGAGGTATGGGGGAGAATCTGCTTGTAGCTCCGGTACCCTCACGAACACTCCGCTGGACTGACTTGATTGGAGATTTTTCTTCCCATGTTGCAAAGACCAGACTATTCGGTCCTTTGGAAGGTATGGGAAGTGAACACTGAGGTTCTGTGTCAGCCTCTCTCATGTTCACCGTGGCACCAGGCTGAGGTAGGTTAGGTGTCAGAGCAAAGGGGCCGACATTAGTGCCCAGCGTGTCAGATAGGATGTCCTCAAATGCCACGAGGTAGTCAGGGAGTAGGCAGAGTAGTTCCTCAAGAAAGCCCTTATCGACATACGGTTCCATGTTGGGAGAGTTAAGAGTTCAAGTATTGAACAGCCCACAATGGGGGCTGCGCGACAGTGATTACCCTTAGGAAAGTCACTGGGGGGGTTTTGAGAAGGCCTCAGCCTTAGAATAGCTCTGGTAAATGTAACGCCACACAATCCTAAGGAGGGGGGCATCAAATGAGAGCTGAACTTATGATAGTCCTGATTCCGACAATTTGAAGCCCCAGAGATGGCTATTTCTTGGCATATTTAGTTATCACAGCAGGAAGGTGTGAGCAGCCAACAGTTTTGCGTCCATAGATGGCCGCCGCCCGGAAGTCCCCCAAGACAAGTGTGTATTGCCTACAGTCAAGCATGGTGGTGGGAGTGTCATAGTCTGGGCCTGCATGAGTGCTGCCGGCACTGGGGAGCTACAGTTCATTGAGGGAACCATGAAAGCCAACATGTACTGTGACATACTGAAGCAGAGCATGATCCCCTCCCTTCGGAGACTGGGCCGCAGGGCATTATTCCAGCATGATAACGACCCCAAACATACCTCCAAGATAACCACTGCCTTGCTAAAGAAGCTGAGGGTAAAGGTGATGGACTGATGAAGCATGTCTCCAGACCTAAAACCTATTGAGCATCTGTGGAGCATCCTGAAACGGAAGGTGGGGAAGCGCAAGGTCTCTAAAGTCCACCAGCTCCGTTATGTCATCATGGAGGAGTGGAAGAGGACTCCAGTGGCAACCTGGGAAACTCTGGTGAACTCCATGCCCAAGAGGGTTAAGGCAGTGATGGAAAATAATGGTGGCCACACTAAATATTGACTCTGGGCTCAGTTTGGACATTTCCACTTAGGGGTGTACTCACTTTTGTTGCCAATGGTTTAGACATTAATGGCTGTGTGTTGAGTTATTTTGAGGGGACAGCAAATTTACACTGTTATACAGGCTGTACACTCACTACTTTACATTGAAGCAAAGTGTAATTTCTTCAGTGTTGTCACATGAAAATATATAATAAAATATTTACTAAAATGTGAGGGGTGTACTCACTTTTGTGGGATACTGTAGATATGTGTTAATGTGTATAATATACATATTAACACATAAATATATATGTATATCAGCATATATCAATTCACTTAAGTGAAGCTGTCCGTCTGTTCCACTTTTTAGTCAGAAGTCATCCCATGTAATAAGATCAACAAGACTCACAAAATTCATTTCTTTGCAACATTTGCTATTTATTCATATTCCATATTATTTCCATTTCCATAGTACACATGTACAAAACCAGCATTTCGGCCCCAACACGGGCCTTTATCAAGGTGCACAATACCCGAACACAGCAGTTTAAATACCCTGAACGTCATAATTTCCCGTGAAAAAGATGTACGGAAGGTCACCAATAATGCAAAATTAATTTCTTTGCAACATTTGCTATTTATTCATATTCCATATTATTTCCATAGTACACATGTACAAAACCAACATTTTGGCCCCAACACAGGCCTTTATCAAGGTGCACAATACCCGAACACAGCAGTTTAAATACCCTGAACGTCATAATTTCCCGTGAAAAAGATGTACGGAAGGTCTCCAATAATGCAAAATTTCCTTTATTGCAAACTGCTGCTCATAACAGGGTCAAAAGAACACAACGTTTCGGGGTACACACCCCTTAATAATGTGAAAAAGCAGTGGTCAGATATATCTGTTTAAATAGGCACCTGGGATTAACCCTTAAACTCTATGCACAAAGCTTACAATTGAATTGTGCAGCACCATCTAGTGTTTATATTATGGTAAATCTGATAAAAGACAGCTATGAAGACTGCACAGAAATAACATATAATTAAAAACAAATACACATGTATTGTAACCTGATACAAAATCACGATAATACAAAAAGCAAGAAAGACAAAAAGTAACTACAAATAAAAATATACACTGTGTTACATATTTTACAAATAATAAAGATACTTGCTCTCAATTAATCCAAAAGATCAACATTCATAGTAATTCTCTTATTATTTTCTAATAAGTAGATGTCAGATACCAGATACCTACACAAGGGAGAAAAAAGAACAAGGTCAACATATCAACTTTGCAACTATTAAGTAAATATCTCAATAAAATGCATACCAATTTATCTCCCTATTCATTCCCTTCGGTTCCAGAGTATCTAAATGGAAAATCCAAAAGGTGCTGTTTTGACCTGCTCAATAATCTGGAACCGAAGTTGGCTGATTTGCTGTCCAGCTGATAAAAAATTATAGGCTACGGGCGCCGTTACAACATTGCACCTGATGTTACTTTTATGTTCAGTAATGCGATCGTGAATCCATCTAGTTGATTCTCCAACATAGACACGCCCACATGGACACTTGATCATAGAAATCACATAATTGGTATTACATGTGGAAAAAATCCTTGTATTGATATTTATGCCCAGTGTGGGAATGTAAAAGATATACTCTTAATGATTGAGCCACAGTTAACACACCCTAAACAGGGAAAACAACCCACATTTCTCTTAGTTATGTATTGTTGGAATGGATTTTTGCCAGAACCAATGTCAGCTTTAATCAAAACATCTCTCAAACTTTTACAGCGTTTGTAAGCCGGCATTGGAAACTGGCAACATTCCTCAATACTGTTTAAAACCTCCCAATGTATACGAATAATTTTGGACATAGCCTGACTGTCTAGAAAACTCAGATACAAAAGTGATTCTTTTGTATGGATTTTTATTTCTGGTTTGCTGTGGTTTCAATAAAGTGTCCCTAATCATAGGTAATACCTCCAATAATATTTGTAATTAAATCATTTGGGTACCCCCTTTCTAATAATTTTTGTCCCATTTTATTAAGTCTAAATAATACTTTAGACTCATCAGCTATGATGCGTTTGACTGGCAGCATCTGACTCTTAGGCAATGATTTACTAAGTGAAGGATGGTGGGCACTATTGTAAAGTAAGAGATTATTCCTATCAGTTTCCTTTCTAAAAATGTCGGTCTTGAACCCAAAACCATCCTTTAAAACTGATACATCCAGAAAATCAATTTGGACCTTGCTATAAGTGAGTTTAAATTTAATGTTGGTTGTAGAGTTGTTCAACTCTGAAATAAAAAACTCAAGGGCTCCAACGTCGCCCAGCCATATTCCAAAAATATCATCAATATAGCGCCACCATGTGGCGCCATACTGACGAAACAAGGGATTTTCAAAAACAAACTTCTCCTCAAATGAGTTCATAAAAATATTGTCATAATTGGGGGCGACGTTAGAGCCCATAGTTGTCCCCTGTAACTGCAAATAAAAAGTGTCCTCAAACACAAAATAGTTATTGTACAAAATAATTTCAAGTAATTGCATAATTAAAAAGATTTGTATCTCTGAGTAGACACCTGCAGAAAACAGAGCGTGTTGAACAGCCCCCAGACCACTTACATGAGTGATAAATGTATACAGGCTTGCAACATCAAGACTGAACAGAATGAATTTGTCAGTCTGAAGCAGCAAGTCATTTAATTTTAACAAAAAATCATTAGTGTCCTTCACAAATGTACTTGATTGCTCAACCAGGGGTCTCAATATCTTGTCCAAAAAAATGGAGATGTTCGAAAAGACTGAATTAGTCCCCGCTACAATAGGGCGTCCTGGTGGAGCAATCAGGGACTTGTGAATGTTGGGGAAAATGTAAAGTACAGGTGCTTTGAGTGCCATTTGATCAACTGATGTAAAATTAACCAATTTATCCTTCTTCCTAAATTTCTGATGTTTAACCCTAGATTTCTCTAGATCTGTCAACACCGATTGTTCAAAAGTTTCTATACTATGATGGGTATTAGAGGGACAAAAATAACTCATTAAATAAACCCAACACCTTGATGTTAATAGGTTTTTGTGTAGGTGATACAATCCTAGTGTTAACATTATCCCATACTGTCTTACCCTGTAGAGGATCAGATAAGAATACTGGACATTGCTTACTTGTATCCATTTTATAGGAATGTTCCATATGATGCCAGTATTTCAATCTGATATGTCGAAAGAATCTGTAGATGTCCTTCCTTAAATTGAAGAAATTACAATCACTGTAGGGACAAAAAGAAAGCCCTTTCTGCAGGATCGCAGTCTCTCTCTCTACAGCCAAAGAGTAGAAGGTAACAAAGGTAACCACCAAACCATAAAATCTATCCTTCCTTAACACTCTTATCTTAAATATAAGCCTGCCCATTATTCTGACTGGTTGAAATAATTTTGTCAGACTAATGACTTGCCAACTTTATCAGTTAATCTGCCCATGTCCAAACCACTGTATCCATAGCAAATCTTCAATTAAGCCAGACCACGGTGTGGGATTAGAAGAAGAGGACCCTTGATGATGCTCTTTGAAGACTGAATACTTCAGATCGTAATGAAATGTTGAGTTTTAAGGTACATGGAATTTCATTAAATGTAAGGATTCTTATTTTGTTTGTTTTCATGTCCTTTTTATCATAGTTGGTTTAGGATTTGGGGAGCTTTGTGATGGGAGATTAGTACTGAGGTGATTGTGGTGGTCTTGTCACTTATAGGGGGATCATTTTAATTTAAAGTGAGGCTGAATTTAACAGTAGGGGTTAAATTACATAACAAAAAGCCATTGCCCAGGATATATATATATATATATATATATATATATATATATATATATATATATATATAAATCCAAAGAGATCAGCACTCACCAACACCTCCATCCACTGTCTGCTCTGCTATAGTCATATCAAAATAAGCAAGTTTGGTGATCAGGATTCGGTAAAGGTCCCAACTGAACAGCAAGAAAGCAGGCACCACAGATTATTCCAACCACCTTTATTGTGTCAAAGTGTAACACATAACGTTTCGGTCCCACACAGAGACCTTGGTCACAGGAAAAATGAAACACAACGTATATCAACACACCATTACACTAGTGCCTAATGTACCCCCTGGAGGTAACCTGATTCGCCGCAGAGTGGACTACGTGACATCTCGCATCAAACCTAAGTAAAAACAGATGCGGTGTAAGTAAACATCATCAAGACGAGTCAGTTGGCATGGTGATCTGTAAACAAAGACCCGACAGCTGCGTATTATACAGCGTGTCAACCATCAGGATATTCGACACTCCCCCAGCTGACGTAATGAACATTCCTTATATCACCATGGCAACGTGATAACACGCAAAAACGTCAGTCCAAAATTGCAGTGATTCAGGGAATCCCCTACCATAAAATAGATTAGTGCCTGCTAATGGGAGATCACAGCGGATTGTGTAAAAACACAAATGGAAGTAATATAACAAACTTATCCAAATCTAAACCTCTAGATGAAGGTATTAAAGCTATATTACACATAATCCGCATTAAGGGCAAATCAGCTCAAATAGTGGCTCCAAACAGGCCTATAAAATAAAAAATTAAAAACAATGTGCATCAAGGATATGGTAGAAAAAATGTTGAGGAGAGGAAACCCACACTCCTTTTTATAGAAGAAACTATAATCAACCATGGTGTTAAGACCGCTAGGTGAAATAGTCTCCAGACGATGTATCCACCTCGATTCCAACCTCAGTAGGGCTTTTGCTCGATCACCTCCACGTCTTGGCTTTGATACATGATCTATCAGGATTGTCCTCATAGTAGAAATGGAATGTCCAGCTTGCTGGAAGTGGCGTGCCACTGGTTGGTCTGATCCACATTTTTTAAAGGCCAATCTAATTGCAGATTTGTGGTGCGCCAATCTCTCCCTAAATGTGGTGATAGTTTTCCCAATATAATACAACTGAACATGGACAGATGATGATATAGATGACGTGATCTGATGTACAATCGATGTCGGATTTGGATGATCTGATTGGTATGGGGATGGTGGAACCGATTTCCTGTGATCATGCCATTACAAGTTGTACAATTTCCACAACTATAACATCCCTTCTTGGCAGCTGTATTCTTATGATAACTGTTAACTGAATCCGTTTTAACCAGAAAATCTCTCAGGTTCCTTGATCTTTTGTAGACCAATCGTGGTGGAGGAATGTCTTCAAAGGGTTAACTGGTATCTGTAGAAAGAATCGTCCAGTGTTGCGGTACAATCCTCTGTACCACACCAGAAGCTGGTGTGAATGTCGTTATGAAGTTCAGACGTTTGTCCAGTGGTTTTGGTGGTTTAGAAGTGATGGACTGTTGGGTGAGGAGAGATGTTGTCTCACATTGAGCTTTCACAATGGTCTCTGGATATCCTCTGTTCAGGAATCATTTGGACATTGTCTCCAATTGTTTCTTCTTGTGGGTCTCCTCTGTGTTATTACAGATTTGTCAGTGTCAATGTCTGAAGAAGGATCTTCTGAATCAGATAGATCCTCATCAGAAGTGGATAATTCATTATGTTGTCGGTCATTTGAAATTTCACCAATTTTATGAGAAGTTTTAAAAGACCTCTTACGCTTATTAGAAGGTGAAAATGCAGACAAAGCCTTCTGAATAGAATCAGTAATGAATTCTTTCAAATTTACAGGTATATCATGTACATTAGGAGTTGAAGGAACTACAACCGGCAATGTGAGCTGGCCCCTACCTTCTGAAAAAGCTACCAAAATGCAATAAAAGAGTTTTTAGCAGTAAGTTTACTAAATAATGTAGTGTATAACCTAAGCCTATTACTTGTGTCCTACTTATAGATTTTTACATCTAAAAAGTGTACCTTATCCATGTCATTCTCAATTTTGAACCGTACAGTAGAATTAATTGAGTTGAGCTGGTAAAATCAATCAAGTAAGGATGATACCCTGCCACTCCAAATAAGAAAGACATTGTCTATATAGTGACGATAAAACTTGATGGGGCTCTGTTCAGGAAGAAGTATATATTCTTGTTCGTACATCGCCACATAAATATTGGCATACGATGGGACATATTTGACCCCATCGCAGTGCCTAGCTTTTAAAGAAAAAAGCTGTTTTCAAACCGAAAATAGTTCTAAACTAAACAGAGCTCCATCAGCTGTATCAAGAATTCAATGGGGGGGCCAGTGTAATGAGCATTGTTAGTCAAAATTATTCTGACCATCTCAAGTCCATGTGTGTGTGGAATAATAGTATATAAGTTAACAACATCCATTGTCACCAAAATGTCGGATGGTTGTATATCATTAAGACTATTTAGTTGGGAGATGAGTTCAGCTGAATCTCGAAGGTATATTATTATTTTTTGCTTATGTTGCATAGTTCTTGCATTTTTTGTTTTAATTATTTTTGCAATGTTTGCTTCTGTGTATATATATGCATGCATCCACTGTGCATGAAAAATATATATTAGTAGATTTATGTTTTTATATTTATTTCTGATCTTAATATAAACCATTTTGGGCTGCATTATGTATTGTGATCTGTATACAGGGAGTGCAGAATTATTAGGCAAGTTGTATTTTTGAGGATTAATTTTATTATTGAACAACAACCATGTTCTCAATGAACCCAAAAAACTCATTAATATCAAAGCTGAATATTTTTGGAAGTAGTTTTTAGTTTGTTTTTAGTTTTAGCTATTTTAGGGGGATATCTGTGTGTGCAGGTGACTATTACTGTGCATAATTATTAGGCAACTTAACAAAAAACAAATATATACCCATTTCAATTATTTATTTTTACCAGTGAAACCAATATAACATCTCAACATTCACAAATATACATTTCTGACATTCAAAAACAAAACAAAAACAAATCAGTGACCAATATAGCCACCTTTTCTTTGCAAGGACACTCAAAAGCCTGCCATCCATGGATTCTGTCAGTGTTTTGATCTGTTCACCATCAACATTGCATGCAGCAGCAACCACAGCCTCCCAGACACTGTTCAGAGAGGTGTACTGTTTTCCCTCGTAAATCTCACATTTGATGATGGACCACAGGTTCTCAATGGGGTTCAGATCAGGTGAACAAGGAGGCCATGTCATTAGATTTTCTTCTTTTATACCCTTTCTTGCCAGCCACGCTGTGGAGTACTTGGACGCGTGTGATGGAGCATTGTCCTGCATGAAAATCATGTTTTTCTTGAAGGATACAGACTTCTTCCTGTACCACTGCTTGAAGAAGGTGTCTTCCAGAAACTGGCAGTAGGACTGGGAGTTGAGCTTGACTCCATCCTCAACCCGAAAAGGCCCCACAAGCTCATCTTTGATGATACCAGCCCAAACCAGTACTCCACCTCCACCTTGCTGGCATCTGAGTTGGACTGGAGCTCTCTGCCCTTTACCAATCCAGCCACGGGCCCATCCATCTGGCCCATCAAGACTCACTCTCATTTCATCAGTCCATAAAACCTTAGAAAAATCAGTCTTGAGATATTTCTTAGTCCAGTCTTGATGTTTCAGCTTGTGTGTCTTGTTCAGTGGTGGTCGTCTTTCAGCCTTTCTTACCTTGGCCATGTCTCTGAGTATTGCACACCTTGTGCTTTTGGGCACTCCAGTGATGTTGCAGCTCTGAAATATGGCCAAACTGGTGGCAAGTGGCATCTTGGCAGCTGCACGCTTGACTTTTCTCAGTTCATGGGCAGTTATTTTGCACCTTGGTTTTTCCACACGCTTCTTGCGACCCTATTGACTATTTTGAATGAAACGCTTGATTGTTCGATGATCACGCTTCAGAAGCTTTGCAATTTTAAGAGTGCTGCATCCCTCTGCAAGATATCTCACTATTTTTGACTTTTCTGAGCCTGTCAAGTCCTTCTTTTGACCCATTTTGCCAAAGGAAAGGAAGTTGCCTAATAATTATGCACGCCTGATATAGGGTGTTGATGTCATTAGACCACACCCCTTCTCATTACAGAGATGCACATCACCTAATATGCTTAATTGGTAGTAGGCTTTCGAGCCTATACAGCTTGGAGTAAGACAACATGCATAAAGAGGATGATGTGGTCAAAATACTCATTTGCCTAATAATTCTGCACTCCCTGTATGTGAAGCTTTTGTTATGTACACTTGTGTTTGTTTGGCTGCCATGCCAACCAAGTAATTGCTAATTACATGCACATTGTAATCCATTTGTGAGGTTTTTGTTTACTCATGTTACCATACCAACTAATTAATTTTAGTGTGACTGTTTAATTGTTTAACCTATCAGAGAATGTTTGTAAACTGTTATATAGCAAGTGTTTTTTAATATTTTGTATCATACCCTGATGAAACAGCCAGGGAGGCTGAGAAACGCATCGCTTTTTAATAAAGAACATTTTTAAATTATACACTTGCTATTGTGGTGTATGCTATCAAAACATTATTATTGGGATTCTTTTTTGTTGCTGCTGTATGCTGTTCTGTTGGTGATACCAGTCAGCTAGTGCTAGGTTTTTTTAAGGGGGTATTGGGTGGGTTTTAGAGTAGGGTTGGTTGTGTGGGTGGTGGGTTTTAATGTTGGGGGGGATTTGTATTTTTTTTTTACAGGTAAGAGAGCTAATTACTTTGGGGCAATGCCCTGCAAAAGGCCCTTTTAAGTGCTATTTGTAATTTAGTGTAGGGTTGGGATTTTTTTTATTACTTTTTATTTTTTACGGGGATTAGATTAGGTGTAATTAGTTTAAAAATCTTGTAATTTGTTTATTATTTTCTGTAATTTAGTGTGTTTTTTTTGTACTAAATTACAGAAAATTTAGTACAAAAGTTACGGGTAACTTTGTATTTAGTTTAGCTAGTTAGTTATTAAATAGTTAATAATTATTTAATAACTATTGTACCTAGTTAAAATAAATACAAACTTGTCTGTAATATAAAAATAAACCCTAAGGTAGATACAATGTAACTATTAGTTATATTGTAGCTAGCTTAGGGTTTATTTTATAGGTAAGTATTTAGTTTTAAATAGGAATAATTTAGTTATTTATAGTAATTTTATTTAGATTTCTTTTAATTATATTTAAGTTAGGGGGTGTTAGGTTTAGGGTTAGACTTAGGTTTAGGGGTTAATAACTTTAATATAGTGGCGGCGACGTTGGGGACGGCAGATTAGGGGTTAATAAATGTAGGTAGGTGGTGTCGATGTTAGGGCTGGCAGATTAGGGGTTAATAATATTTAACTAATGTTTGCAAGACGGGAGTGCGGCGGTTTAGGGGTTAATATGTTTATTATAGTAGCGGTGATGGGGGCAGCAGATTGGGGTTAATAAATGTATGTAGGTGGCGTCGACATTGGGGGCGGCAGATTAGGGGTTAATAAATATAATGTAGGTGTTGGCGATGTTGGGGGCAGCAGATTAGGGGTTCATAAGTATAATGTAGGTGGCGGCGGTGTTCGGAGCTGCAGATTAGGGGTTAATAATGTAATGTAGGTGTTGTGTCGGCAATGTGGGGGGCTGCAGATTAGGGGTTAATAAATGTAAGATTAGGGGTGTTTAGACTCGGGGTTCATGCTGTCTGTAAGTGAGTGGTAAGCATAAACTTCTCGTTAGCACCGCATAGCCTCTAACACAAAACTCGTAATCTAGGTGAATGTTTCCCAAGTTGCCAACTAGTCACACAGGTTATAAGATAACAAATGTACAAACCCCCCCCCCCCCCCGTTTCCTGGCCGATATCTGCAGCCGTCAGCATCAGGTGTCAGGGCTGAAGTACAGACTAAGTAATGTAATTGAATTAACAAACGCGTTTAGGCTGTCTATGCAGCCTTTGTCAATGTTAAAATTGAGTAAACCGAAGCCCGGGTGCCACCATATCTTATACACTATCCGTTTCCAATAATCAGCCACTCAGGGGCTGCTAAGGCAGACCAACACCCCCTTAACACATCAATGCTATCATGGATACTTAGTGTCCAATTGGTACTAATCGTCACTGGTCCAGCCTCCTTCTATAAAAAATCACCAGCATTCGTCCTACCTGGAGGCGTATACATACATCTGTTAGTCGCATGTTTGGTGATTGACGTCGGGATGGGGGCGGAGTTCGTGTATACATAAACAATATACGTCCTTAATCCTAGGCTGCTGGGAAGAGGTGGTAGTGTTCCATACATCTATGAATAACTACACCCAATACATATCCCACTGGTCTAGGTATATAGATGATATTTTGTTTGTTTGGGAAGGACCTAATGGATTACTGGAGGAATTTTCCGAAACTTTGAGATTTATTACTACTTACAATTGCGAAAGTGAGAAATTGACAGCAATAATTCAGAATCATTGGCATATCCTTAAAAGTGACGAAAAATTGAGTTTTCGGGGTTGTTCCGGTGGGAGGAGCTGTTCAGCAGCACACGCTGAGTCTGGCGGGGTGCTTCGAGACTGAGCAGCTGTGTACAACGAGCTCCTGTGGCCATTTCTCCCGTTGTTGGTGCCCTGCTGCATCCTAGGGAGACGGCCGAATAAACTCTGGCCCAGGCAGGAAAAACCTCCAAGGACTGTTTTCACGGCTTCTAGTCCGAGCCGCAGCCTCACCCGGCAAAATAAAACGGGACATGAGAGAGACCAATACTTAATACCTTTTACTGTGGTTAACTGAAACCCGTGTCACATCTACCCCGCAAATCATAAGGACTCAGCTGGCGGGGCTTGAGTACACTTGGTCCGCCACGGATATAGCAGCATTGTGGCAATGGTGCAGAGCGTCTGCAGAGGACCGAACTGAGACCCGGGAAGGAGAGCGGTACCCGTTGTGGGGTGATTACACCTCCTAGGATTCGCTCAACATCTACCCCGCAAATCATAAGGACTCAGCCGGCGGGGCTTAAGTACACTTGGCCCGCCATGGATATAGCAGCATTGTGGCAATGGTGCAGAGCGTCTGCAGAGGACCGAACTGAGACCCGGGAAGGAGAGCGGTATCCGTTGTGGGGTGATTACACCTCCTAGGATTCGCTCAAGGTGAAGAATTCCCCCGTTGTTAGGGGTATGTTATATCGGTCAGCTGTAAGAATGGCGACCCAGCAGTAGAAAACAGCCGACCAATTGCGAAGCCACCCTGCGGTTGAGCCCTTTAATTCCTCCAATAAAAAGTGAAGGTGTGTGAAAAACCTCTCAATCAAATCACGCCTTACATACCAGTTAGTCTCTGCTTGAATATCGGAGCAGTGCCCGGGTTCCACAGGCGGAGGTACTTGCGGCCATAACTGGATACAGAGGAGAAGTTCTGAGCGGGGCACGTAAGTTAAAACTCCCTGTTGCCTGATTTGCCACTACAGAACTGTAAGCTGTTAACGGGAGCCATTAGATATTGGCCGTAAGAGAGAGGCTGACTTTTTAATTAAAAAACACAGTGTTTGTTTCTTCTCTCTTTGCCAGTCCGCAAGAAAAGAAAAGGGGACTTTTTTTTTTTTCTCTTTTTGCACTGTGGAATGGGTTTGCCTTACCAGGGCTGTTAGCGAGTCTTTGCCCTAAATAACGTCTTCCTTATATGTGAGACTCTCGTTTTGCCAGCTTCAGTTTGCCACTTAGATGTGGAGGACAATACGGGTATGACATGAAATTGGCTAATTCTTCGGGTCAACAAAGAAATGTTAGAAATGTATTTCCGGGGTTGTATATTGTAATTTGAGAATTGTGTGGACAACTAATATGTTTATGCATGTATCCACTTGTTATGACAAATTTGGTCAAACCTTACTATTTACAGGGAGAGCCTGAATCTGTTTAATTGGGACGTTTTGCCTATTAATGTGTAATAAGGATTGTTATACATGCCGTGTATTTTCTTTTAAATCCACTATACATTTTCTGTATGCATGTTGGCTCTTAGAGGAGTGAACAAATTAGACCTAGGTTTGGAAAAACTTTAGGTGAACAAACAGTGGTGTAATAACTACGTAATAAGCTCCCTTTTTGTTGGCTTTAAATTGAGTGTCATATAAGCCCCTATAAAATTGAGATAAAATTGGGCTATAAGGGCTCTGTCAAAAAGTTTGTGTAGTTCTAAAAGAGAAGTAAGGGGAATAAGGGAAGAAGGGTGGAAGGAAGAGAGAGAAGAAGGAAGGGAAAGGAAGAAAAAGAGGGGGAAAAAATAAAAATAAAGGAAAAGAGTAAAAAAGGGAGAAGGAAAGGAAAAAAGAAAAAAGAGAAGGAAAAAAAAAAAAAATATATACCATCTGGATAAGGCAGTAGAGACTTTCAGGCCATACGCACTATTTTGCTTTATTAAACACTCTGTAGTAACACTAATATAATCACCAAATAATAGTTTGGACACTATATAAGGGGAACGTGTGGGAGGGGGGGTCTTTGATTGATGTTTTTTTTCTTATTTTTTATTTTTTATTCTATGGGTCTTCACTTTAAGTGCACTTGATTTATTTCCATTTTTTATTTTGTCCTATCCTTTATGGATAGATTTATCACTCAGGTGAAGTCAAATTCACCCAAAATGCCTGTAAAAGTAAAAGATAAAAAAAGTAAAACAGCCGATTCCAGTTTGGATAGTTCTTCAGAAATTAGTAAAATGTCTCCTGATTCACATACATTGATTACACAGTTAACAGAGATATTCTCTCCTCAGTTCGATGTAATTAAGAAAGAACTAGGGACTATCTCTGCTGAATTAGTCTCACTGTCTTCTGAAATCAGACAGTTCTCAAACAGACTTACTGAGGCTGAGACAAGAATCTCTGAGGTTGAAGATATAACACATATTCACGAGGATTTAATCCAGAAACAGGATGCTAAAATTAAAAGTATGCAGTCACGCCTGGAGGATCTGGAGGATCGCTCCAGGCGGAACAATATTAGGATAGTGGGTCTCCCAGAAACACTTGAATTTGAGGATTTATTAAAATTCACCTCAATTACATTACCGCAAGCGTTAGGCTTTTCCCCTGAGTTGTTACCCCTGGCGATAGAACGGGCACATAGGTTGGGCCAAAAGAAACCCTCTTCAGATGGAGTCTTGAGGAACAGAATCTGTATTTTTAAAGTACTAAGATATCAAGATAAAGTTGAAATTTTGAAACGTTTTAAAAATAATGATCCTCCTATATTTGGAAAGAATCGGATTCTGTTGTTTCAAGACTTTTCGTATGAGACTTCTGCTAAAAGGAAGTTGATGGCTCCATATTGTTCGCAGTTGATAAATAAAGGGTTGAAAGCTCGACTAGTATATCCTGCACGTATAATTATCGAGGACAAAGGTACTAAACTTTCTTTTGAACAGGCAGCAGATGTTAAAAAATTTATAGAGACAGGGTAAAGGTGGCTGTCTTAGATGGAAATGTGTTTCTCTCTCCCAGGCAATTAGGAACATATGTTAATAAAAGTGGTGAGGTTGTTGTTTTTGTACCTTTTAGGTATATGTCTTTTTCCTTTTCCCCTCCTCCCTCCCCCCTGTTCGGCAATATATATTTTTTTTTTTTTTTTTTTTTTTTTTTTTCCTCTCTCTTTCTCTCTCTTTCTCTCCCTCGCCCCCCTCCGCCGCCGCCCCCCCCTCTACCTCCCTCGCCCCGGGCCTTCATCCCACTTTGAGTGATTTATTTTTTTGTATAATGGCTAAATTAGTTGGATTTTAGATGGCGGAAGGTATTAAGATTTTATCTTGGAATGTAGGAGGGATATCTTCCCCTATCAACCGCAAATTGATTATTAAAACTTTGGCTAGCTATAAACCAGATATTGTTCTCCTTCAAGAGACACATCTCAATGAACAAGAAGCGGCTAAATTGAAGATAAAATGGGTTGGGGAAGTAGTCTCTACAACTGGTTGTTCCAGAAAATGTGGGGTTGCTATTTTGTTTCACAAAGAGTTAGAATATAAAATAGATAAGATAGAAATAGACCCGGAGGCAAGATACATTTTAATCCATGTCTCCATAAAGAATTTTAAATTGATAATTTGCAATATATATGCCCCAAACAAGTTTTCCAGAGACTTTTGGCAGAAACTACAATCTAAATTATTCCCTTTTAGTGCCGGGAATTTAATTTTAGGGGGGGATTTTAACGCCACTTTATCCCCAACACTTGATAGATTTTCTAACAAAAATAGATTAGTTAACGCAAAGAATGCAAAATATCTATCACTATTTTGTGCTAAGCTAAAATTATTGGATATATGGCGTCTAAAAAACCCTGATAAACAGGTATTTTCTTGCGAATCCAAAGCACACTGTACTTTCTCGAGAATTGATCTTTTGTTAATTACGGAGTGCTTGGCCAATCAGGAATTAGTGGCAGGAATTGGGGATATTAGTATCTCAGACCATGCCATTATCTCCTTGTCACTTCTTTCTGGGCTTAAGAATAGAACACAAATGCCTAGTTTTTATTTCCCGCGATATTTGCATACTAACCCCAGATTTGTCGATTTTTTGAAATCCCTTTGGCTACAATATTATTCTGATAATATAAGCTATGTGAATAAACCGGAAATTT
Source organism: Bombina bombina (assembly GCF_027579735.1). Lineage (NCBI taxonomy): Eukaryota > Metazoa > Chordata > Amphibia > Anura > Bombinatoridae > Bombina > Bombina bombina. The sequence continues at coordinate 613,501,944 of NC_069501.1, read as the reverse complement.
TTTGGGAAGCTTTTAAAGCTGTAATGCGGGGTGAAATACAATCATATATTAGTATAGCGAAGAAAAAGAGTAAAGCAAGGGAAATCCAAATCATGAATAAAATCAGGAACTCTTATCGGAAATATTGTTTGAGGCGCACTTCAGGAAACTGGAAGAAGTATCAAGACAATAGGAAGGAAAGAGATTTATTCTTAAAACAAAAGCTTTTGGAGGAGGAAGGGAGAATAAATCTTCAATTTAGGGGATTGCATGGCTCTTCCGCTAAATATTTAGCAAAACTTATTAAGGTCAGAAAAAAGAGAAATATTATACCTGCCATTCAAACTGAGAAGGGAAGATATACGGAGACGAAGGGTATTATGGAGGCATTTCATGACTATTATCACCAATTATACTCGGGAATAGAGATAGATACTGATAACCAAGATACTTTCTGGTCCATTTTAAAGTTGCCTCAATTAAATAGTGAGGACTTAATAGCGATTAACGCCCCAATATCTAATGATGAAATCAGGAAAGGAATAGTCCACTTGAAGATGAATAAGGCGCCGGGACCAGATGGGTTTCCGGCGGAGTTCTATAAATGTCTTGGCGAGGTTCTCCTCCCTACTTTAGAAAAACTCTTTAATTTCTATTATTTGTCTAATAATGTGATCTCTAGCTACTTCTCTGCCGCCAATATTTCGCTTATTTTAAAAAAAGGCAAAAATCCCGAAGATCCGGCCTCTTATAGGCCGATTTCGGTCTTGAACATAGACTATAAGATATTAATGTCTATTATTGCTTCAAGGCTTTCTTCTTATATACATAAAATCATTCATCCGGATCAGACTGGCTTTATGGTTGCCAGGAACCCATCTAAGAATACTCGCAAATTAATTAACTTTTTAGATTACGCCTGGAATGTGGATAGAGAAAGGAAGGAGCCATTACTGCATGAAACTGCCATACTGTCTTTAGACGCGAGCAAAGCCTTTGACTCAATTGTCTGGGAACATCTTTTTAGGGCGATGGAGAAGTTTGGCCTAAAAGGGGAATTTCTACAATTCATCATTAGATTATATCATAAACCAATTTCCTTTTTACTTATTAATGGGTCTTTATCCTCTAAAATAATACTACAAAGAGGCACTCGGCAAGGGTGTCCTCTTTCTCCCTTACTTTTTAATATAGCTTTGGAACCTTTTGCGATCCGATGCAGAGATATCTTGAGTGGAGTCCCATTTGGTACATACCATCTAAAAATGTTGCTTTATGCAGATGATGTGTTGATCTTTCTTGCCAATGTCCAGCAATCTATTCCTATGATTCTACAGGTATTAGAAGTCTTCAGTTCCTTTTCAGGATATAAGATAAATTTGGAAAAGAGCGAATTAATGTGCATAAACACTTCTAAGCTGGAGGGCCTTGTTATCCCATTTAAGTTGGTTGATGCTATTAAATATCTAGGTTTGGTTTTGCATAAAAACCCTAAATTTTGGTATAAAGCCAATTTTGAGCCTCTTTTCCAAAAAATTGCTTTGGATTTACACCTTTGGGCTACCTTTCCTTTGTCTATCACTGCCAGAGTTAATCTGATAAAATCAATCATTTTTCCGCGCTTGTTATATCCACTCCAGAATTTGCCCCTATTCCTTATGAATAAAGACTTGAAGTTTTTTAATTCGCAAGTCTCTAAGTTTATTTGGTACAATAAAAAACGCCGAATCGCGCTGGCTAGATTAATGCAAAACTTTGGCTCGGCGGGGTTGGCGCTTCCCAATATCAAATTGTATAATTTAGCTGCCATGGTCAAAATAGCAATAGATTGGATAGCTGGTACTAACTCAGTATCTTCAGAAGACTTAGAAAATCATTTGATTGCCCCATTTGTGTTAAAAGCAATTTTACACATTGGTGTCCAGAAGCTGCCTCAGAATGTTAGGTGTCTTATTACTATTAGGAATATAGTTTCTGCCTGGCAAAAGTTCTGCATGATGTTAAACATAGATTATTCTTTTTCTGAATGGTTGCCTATTGTAAATAATCCTAATTTCTTGCCTGGTCTCCATCAAAAAGTTTTCAAAGACTGGTCTGATAAAGGGCTATATTATGTCAAACAATTACTAGATGAAAATGACCAATTATTAACGGCGGATTCAATTTTTAATAAATTTGACCTGCCTAGATCCAATTTATTTGCTTATTTTCAAATTCGCCATTTTGTCCTTTCACAACGGTGGCTTTTTCCTTTGTCTCCGGACTGGTCGGCTATCAAGTTGTTTATACGGAAAGCTGTGGCTGGAGATTCTTCAATATCTTTGATGTATGACATCATGCTGACCAAACAGAGTCTTGTAATTAGGGAAAATATCTACACGTTCTGGCTGTCATTAATCCCTTCAGTAAATCAAGATAAGATTAGTCGGAGTTTTGTCTCGTTACGTAAGTGTAAAGCCCCGGTAGCCTGGAATGAATCTCACATGAAAATGATAAACAATTTTTACCTCTCCCCGTGGAAAATTTCTAGATTCTACCCGACTTCTATTAGTGTATGTCCCCGCTGTTCACATGAGCAGGCTGACCTGCTTCATATGTTTTGGACATGCCCCAGGGCAAGACAATTATGGTTAAAAATTATATTCTGGTTTAATAAACTTTATAAAGTATCAATTGCTTTATCAGCGGAAGATGTTTTTTTCCTATGTCCTCCACAAGAGTTCCTTAATGTAAGTACCATAAATAGTTTAAACACTATTATTCTTACTGTCAGATATTGTATTCTTAAAAATTGGAAGGCCAGGCGGATGCCGGGATTAACTTTGATGTTTAGAGTCTTGCAAGATCAAATTGTTTTTGAGTCATTTCATCTTCATGACATATCTGAGAGCAGGATTAAGAAGTTTCTATTGAAGTGGTCTCCAGTTATCTTGTCCTATCCATATTCCTTGCAAAAAAGCATACTTTCCCCCTTTCTTTCCTCGGTGAGTTTTGCGGAATTAACGCTACTTAATGTTTTTCCACATACGTGGATTGAGGGCTCTGCGCTGGCACATTAGTTTATAGCTTTTGGGAGGGGCGGGGTGGGGCGGGGGGCGGGGGCGGGTCTGGGGGAGAGAGAATTTTCAAATTTTAATAAATTTTTTTTTTTTTTTTTTTTCTCCCTCTCTTTCCTTTCCCCTCTTTTCCCTGCTAGGTTTTTGTATAGGATCGAGTATGGTTGGGGAGAGATGGATCTCACCTAACCTAAGATCCTTCAATATAACTCAATATCTGTGATTTAGTTTTGCGTTATGCTTTGCTGCTTTTTTTTTTTTTTTTTTTTTTTTTTTTTTTTTTTTAAGGTTTAAAATTCACTTTCGTTTTTCCTTTCTGTATGTAACTAAAATAGGAAATGTGAGGTTTATTGATGGAATTTTTGTTATTGGCATATTCATGATGTAATGGCCTTGCTATATATTTTTGCAATCTGTGTGCCAGGTTTTCTATTTGTTGGTATATGTTGGCTGTATTCCATAATACCCGTTGTTCTGTTTTGATCTTTAAACCTCAATAAAAAACTATAAAAAAAAAAAAAAAGTGACGAAAAATTACATGAAATACTACCTGACAAGCCCTCTTTTACCTTTAGAAGGGTCAGAAACCTAACAGATAAACTGACTTCTAATCACTTTAATAGGAACGCAAAAAAAACACCTATTTACAAAGGTTCTATTCCCTACGGACATCGTAAAGTCTGCCGATATATGGTAAAACAAGAAAGGATGAAAGACAGATTTGACAAAATTAAAACGCACATCAATTGCCAAAGTACTGATGTGATATATTGTCTTTCATGCTCATGTGATATTTACTATATTGCTATGACTACCCGTAAATTAGGCACCAGAGTAACTGAGCACCTTAGTAACATAAGGAATGCCCAGAAAGATCTCGATAAGGGTAAGAAAATTACAAGCGTCGCCAGTCACTTCTTAAAACATCATACAGGCAAACCCCTAACCTTTAAATGCTGGAAATTAGAACAAGTGAAGACAGGTATCAGAGGAGGGAACAGTGAAAAAATCCTACTCCAAAAAGAGACACATTGGATTTTTAAACTCAATACTGTCATGCCGAATGGCATGAACGAAGCAAATAACTATTGGGTATTTCTGTAATATTAAATAACTTTTCAGGGGCTATATTGCCTATTACTCATCTAGCAGTGTGTCTTTATTGTGACAACCGATAACCCTCTTGCCATTTTACTCTATTATATCTTAGTATCACTAGACTTTATGTCTTAGACATAGGTACTTATGCTATATACATTTGTGGTATTGAGGCTACTAACCCTGAAAACAACAACCACCTTATTAATAATAACCTTGCAACCGATGGCTGTTAATATCATGCTATATTTACTCAGGTTATGTAAGGGGTTACTAACCTCTATTAGTATTACCTAAACTTTAACAATGTATATTAGTACATATATCATGAAATGTAAAAGGTGAAGTATAATATATAGAATGTGAGAGATCTTCCATGAAAATGGGACCTTGATTTAATACTCTATATATATTATACTAAGAGGCTATGAATCTTGCTTTTGAGCGACACATGGTTGCCACATAACTAATGCTGCCTAATATACACTTATTCCAATCCCAGTATGAGATCTATTAATATATAGTGTGTTATGTAAAATAGCTCCCTGATTACTTGCTACCTACATTATAAATAGTAATTGCAAACGCAATAAAGTTAATGCCTATAGAGGATATGATCACCCTTGGTCGAAGTGCATATAATTCAAGCAGATAGAGACGAAACATGCACTAATATGGAATAGGGCGATTCAATCCCTAAAGTATTATCATATATGCAAGGAGCGATGCATGTACCAACACATTATTATAGATTTAATACAATATGTCTCTAACGCAACACAAAATTGACTGCATTAGCACAACCACACCATCGCATATAAATTTGGGTATTAGAATGAAATGTGGAACTGCAGAAGTGCTCAGGGAAGTAAATTTACATTTCCTTAAAACGGATCCAGGAAATCCGTATCTACCACGGTATCTCAGTTCGATCATGCATACATAACAAGTAAGAAGTGTATTTGGTATATAACAATAAGTTCTTTATCTGTCTTTGAGGATTAAGGACGTATATTGTTTATGTTTACATCACACAAACTCTGCCCCCGCCCCAACATCAATCTCCAACCATGCGGCTAACAGATTTATGTATACGCCTCCAGGTAGGACGAATGCTGGTGATTTGTTATAGAAGGAGGCTGGACCAGTGACGATTAGTACCGATTGGACACTCAGTATCCATGCTAGCATCGGTGTGTTAAGGGGGCGTTGGTCGGCCTTAGCAGCCCCTGAGTGGCTGATTATTGGAAACAGATAGTGTATAAGACATGGTGGCACCCGGGCTTCGGTTTACTCAATTTTAACATTGACAAAGGCTGCATAGACAGCCTAAACGTGTTTGTTAATTCAATTACATTACTTAGTCTGTACTTCACCCCTGACACCTAATGCCGACGGCTGCAGATATCGGCCAAGAAACAGGGGGGTGTTTGTACATTTGTATCTTATAACCTGTGTGACTAGTAGGTAATTTGGGAAACATTGTTTTTTTTTTTTTAATAGACATTAAAGAATATTCGGCTAGATTACAAGTTTGGCGTTAGCCTTAAAAAGCAGTGTTGAGAGGTCCCAACGCTGCTTTTTAACGCCTGCTGGTATTACGAGTCTGGCAGGTACAGGTGTACCGCTCACTTTTCTTCCACGACTCGAGCATACCGCAAATCCCCTTACGTCAATTCTGTATCCTATCTTTTCAATGGGATTCGACTAACGCTGGTATTACAAGTCTTGGAAGAAGTGAGCGGTAGACCCTCTCCTGTCAAGACTCCTACCGCATTTAAAAGTCAGTAGTTAAGAGTTTTATGGGCTAACACGTAACATAAAACTCTTAACTAAAGTGCTAAAAAGTACACTAACACCCATAAACTACCTATTAACCCCTAATCTGCTGACTGGACATCACCGCCACTTTAATAAATATATTAACCCCTAAACCGCCACACTCCCGCCTCACAAACACTAGTTATATTTTATTAACCCCTAATCTGCCATCCCTAACATCACCGACACCTACCTACATTTATTAACCCCTAATCTGCCACCCAAAACGTCTCCGCTACTATATTAAAGTCATTAACCCCTAAACCTTAGTCTAAACCTAACCCTAACCTCCCCCCAACTTAAATATAATTACAAATAGTACAAATCAGCCAATAGGATTGAGCTCGCATTCTTTTGGCTGATTGGAACAGCCAATAGAATCCGAGCTCAATCCTATTGGCTGATCCAATCAGCCAATAGGATTGAACTTCAATCCTATTGGCTGATTGGATCAGCCAATAGGATTTTTCCTACCTTAATTCCGATTGGCTGATAGAATCCTATCAGCCAATCGGAATTCAAGGGACGCCATCTTGGATGACGTCATTTAAAGGAACCTTCATTCTTCGCTTGGACTTCATTTGAAGAGGATGGCTCCGCGTCGGCTGGATTGAAGATGGACCCGCTCCGGATGGATGAAGATAGAAGATGTCGCCTGGATGTAGACTTCTGCCACTTGGAGGACCTCTTCTGCCCGGATTGGATGAAGACTTCTGCCCCTCTGGAGGTCCACTTGTGCCCGGCTTGGTGAAGATGGCTCAAGGTAGGGAGATCTTCAGGGGGGTAGTGTTAGTTTTTTTAAGGGGGGATTGGGTGGGTTTTAGAGTAGGGTTGGGTGTGTGGGTGGTGGGTTCTAATGTTGCGGGGTATTGTATTTTTTTTACAGGTGAAAGAGCTGATAACTTTGGGGCAATGCCCTGCAAAAGGCCCTTTTAAGGGCTATTTGTAATTTAGTGTAGGGTAGGGAATTTTATTATTTTGGGGGGCTTTTTTATTTTATTAGGGGGATTAGATTAGGTGTAATTAGTTTAAAAATTTTCTGTAATTTAGTGGTTTTTTTCCCCGTAATTTAGTTTATTTAATTGTAATTAATTGTAGGTAGTTTAGGTAATTAGTTTAATTATAGTGTAGTGTTAGGTGTAATTGTAACTTAGGTTAGGGTTTATTTTACATGTACTTTTGTACTTATTTTAGCTAGGTAGTTATTAAATAGTTAATAACTATTTAATAACTATTCTACCTAGTTAAAATAAATACAAACTTGCCTGTAAAATAAATATAAATCCTAAGCTAGCTACAATGTAACTATTAGTTATATTGTAGCTATCTTAGGGTTTATTTTATCAGTAAGTATTTAGTTTTAAATAGAAATAATTTATTTAATTATAGTAAATTTATTTAGATGTATTTAAATTATATTTAAGTTAGGGGGGTGTTAGGGTTAGGGTTAGACTTAGGTTTAGGGGTTAATACATTTAAAATAGTAGCGGCGACGTTGGCGGCGGCAGATTAGGGGCTAATAAATTTAATATAGTTGCGGCGACGTTGGGGGGGCAGATTAGGGGTTAATAAATATAATGTAGGTGTTGACGATGTTGGGGCAGTAGATTAGGGGTTAATAAGTATAATGTAAGTGGCGGTGGTGTGTCCGGAGCGGCATATTAGGGGTTAATAATATAATCTAGGTTTCAGCGATAGCGGGGGCGGCAGATTAGGGGTTAATAAGTGTAATATTAGGGGTGTTTAGACTCAGGGTTCATGTTAGGGTGTTAGGTGCAGACATAAAATTCATTTCCCCATAGGAATCAATGGGGCTGCGTTAGGAGCTGAATGCTGCTTTTTTGCAGGTGTTAGTTTTTTTTTCAGCCAGCTCAGCCTATGCACAAGCACGTTTAGCCAGCGGCTAGACAGCTACACAATCAGGATGATTACACTAAGTTAAATGGTGACCCCACCAGGACTTTCCACTCACAGTTGGCCTCCCTTGTGGATGATGGGGTTGAATTTGGGTATATCAATCCCGACACCAGGAATTATTTACTGGTATCTAACCCCTCGGTAGCGACCTTTAACCATCTACCAAAGGTGCATAAGACATTAATTAATGTCCAGGGGAGGCCAATTGTGAGTGGTATAGCTTCACTTTTGTAACATACGTCTGAATGGCTGGATGAGATTTTTGCAGCCCATGGTGAGCACCTTGTGGAGCCATCTGGCAGATACCAAACATGTTATCAATCTGCTCAAAGATATCGTGTGGTAGGAAAACTACAGATGGTCACTGTGGATGTAAAGTCTCTCTATACCTCAATTCCACACAACAAGGGCCTGGAAGCAATTGGTTTTTTCATGACCAAATTTTTCGATGACTCCGATTTTTCAGATTATGTGGTGGAGGTCACCAGGTTCCTCCTGACCTATAATTATTTCGAATTCGGTGGGGAGTACTATCTCCAGAGGTGTGGGACAGCGATGGGGGCCAAATTTGCCCCCTCTTATGCCAACCTATTTATGGGTTGGTGGGAGCTGTCCCACGTCTTTGGGGATGGGAACCCCTTCTGAGGTGAGATCATCTGGTTCGGATGCTACATCGATGACCTCCTCTTTATTTGGGGGGGGTCTGAGCATCTCTTGATGGAGTTTACAGAGTATCTCAACAGAAATGATGTAGGCATTGAGTTTACCTCGGAGATTCAAGTCTCTAAGGTCAATTTCTTGGATATCACCTTGTTTGGTATTCCAGGTCAGAAGATAAAGACTGATGTATATTACAAACCTATTGCAGGTAACTCCTTCCTCCATGTCTCAAGTTGTCACCCACGTAGGGTTTTTGGAGGCGTGGCTAAAAGTCAATTTATCCGCCTGAAGAGAAATTGCTCTGAACCCCAGCAATATGAGGCACGGGCGGATAAGTTATCCATCAGGTTGAGTGAGAGGGGTTATGACACACGTACCATCAGACAGGCAAGGAAATCAGTGGATAGAATACAGAGAGCCAGTCTATTGAACCAAATGAATACTAACTGTAAGAAATCTGGTCCTGTGCTCGGCTCTGACTCCAAGGTTACCTTCATCACCGAGTACTCTAGACAGTACAATGAAGTCTGTCAAATTGTAGGTAAACATCTTAAGCTCTTGATAGCGTATGATGGCCTAGCAGGGGTGATTGACCAGGGAATCAGATTTCCGTACAGGAAAAACAGAAATGTAGGAAACATGGTGACGCCCACTAGGATTGGGGTGGTTGGTGATACCACCCCTTCATCCTGGCTCACTTGCGTGGGGATGTTTAAATGTCATCACCATACTTGTGTTGCATGTGAGAAGGTAACTGTGGGAGACTCATTTGTCTCCACTATGACGGGGGAGTCCTTTAGAATCAAATTTTGTCTTAACTGTAGACAAACATTCATTGTCTACCTTATCACATGCAACAGCTGTTCCCTACAATATGTGGGACTAACAACTAGGGAGGCGAGGACACGGATTAAGGAACACCTATCAGACATCAGGATTGGTACCATGACGACCCCTCTAGTGAGACACTTCGTGGAGGAACATAATAAATCCTCTAGGTCCTTCTCCTGGACTATTATTGATAGGTTCCCACCTAAGAAAGGCTTGGTTGATCGGGTTGGCAAATTGGGGGAGAGGGAGGCCTTCTGGATTTTTAAGCTAAAAACAAGAACTCCAGGAGGCCTCAACTCTGAGTTTGACTTGATCAATTTTTGGTCTACATAATATCATTGTAAGATGACTTAATCTTACATACTTGTCCCCCTTTGTTGGTACTTTGCAATTATCTGCTAATCTACAAGTTTACAAATTTTCTTTATTTTCATTTAGTTTTTATTTTCATTTAGTGTTTTTTTCACTTTGTTTATTTTCATTATTTAATTTTAATTGTTAGCTTTATATATTGGTATTTGACTATTTTGTTTTCTTTCCTTAACATGCTCAACTGAGCCTCCTTTAGTAATTTCCCACTGGTACTCAGCTCTCCATGACAATCCATTGATTAGATTTAATAGTGTATTTGGCAAAAACATGCCATTATAAAGAGTCATGGATAACTGAGCTTTACCAGGGATGTGTATCTCTCTGTATATATATTTATCTTTAATCATCATTATGATTTTGTTTGTGGGCTGTTCACATTTGCTTAGTCCTGTGCGCTGGGGGTTTCCTCACTAATATTTACCGTATTTTAGTTGCCGGGCAACAAGCCCAGCTGTCATTGTATATGACGGCCAGCGCACGGGACGTAGCAAAGTGATTGATGGCTCTGGGGCTCCCGCCTCCGGGGGGGGTTGGACCGCCTGCCGTTTTCAGTTAACAGGTGGGTGGTTACACTCCCCGACGTGCAGACAGATGCTAATGTGCATGACTCAGGTGGAAGGGGGTGTGTTAGTTTGCATCTATGTGATTGGCCAGCAATTCACAGGTAGGGATCCTGGCGGCCAATCAATGCTGGAGCTAAGTTTTAAAGCACGTAGATCTCGTGCTAATTTTATATGGCTATGAGTAAGGCTTAGGCCGAAACGCGTAAGCCGTGTGCTACAAGCTCCAACACTATTTTTCCTTTATTCTCTGCTTTTTACCCGGGTAATGTGTACCCTTCACTTTGGTGATTTTGTGCTTGTCCACTTTTGGATTTACAAATAAAAACACATTCAACTGCTGCTGCTCGTGTGCTTCTCACTTCCTTTGTATGATCACGTTTAGCCAGCTCACCGCTGATTTAAGCAACGCTGGTATTGAGGTGAGATGTGAAGCTAAATTCTGCTCAACGCTCACCTTTTTGCGGCTAACGCAAGGTTTAAAAAAACCTGTAATACCAGCGTTGTCTTAAGGGAGCGGTGGGAGAAAAAGGCTTGTTAGCACCACAAGCCTTACCGACAAAAACTCGTAATCTAGGCGATTGTTTTTACTTAATCTCTTTACTCCCTTACTCTCTTATTAGGGAAGAGTGCTTAAAAAACAGCACTTGAAGAAGAATTCAGTGTACAAAAAATATTACTTCTTTCCGTATTTCAATCAGGTGTTGACCTGTAGTAGCAGTAAGCTCTTCCAAACATTGCTTTTTCTTTTTCCTAGTTTCACTCTAGGGTCTTGATTCTCTACTCTGTGTTAAACTTCTCAGCTCTGTCTCACCTGTTTGTTTTTATTATATATATATATATATATATATATATATATATATATATATATATATATATATATATATATATAAAACAAAAAGTCTTTAAGAACATTCACAGACCCACATTTTCAGCTGACACTGCTCTCTGCATCAGCTGACTTAAAGTATACTTACAACAAGTCTTTAAGAACATTCACAGACCCACATTTTCAGCTGACACTGCTCTCTGCATCAGCTGACTTAAAGTATACTTACAACAAGTCTTTAAGAACATTCACAGACCCACATTTTCAGCTGACACTGCTCTCTGCATCAGCTGACTTAAAGTATACTTACAACAAGTCTTTAAGAACATTCACAGACCCACATTTTCAGCTGACACTGCTCTCTGCATCAGCTGACTTAAAGTATACTTACAACAAGTCTTTAAGAACATTCACAGACCCACATTTTCAGCTGACACTGCTCTCTGCATCAGGTAGTTAAAGGAAGATAGTCATCTTATTATATTTCATCCCTGTTTTCTAATAATGTGTATGTTGTAATATGTATTGGCTATTATTCGTATTCTGTATTTTAAATGCATATTGGAGCACATTGATGGACCATATATCTTGCTTGTTAAATGGTTTTATTTTCCTCAATGGATACCTCTCTTATCTTTTTAATTTGTGATCTTTCCCTGTGTTTTTTTGCCTGTATGACCCCTAGCACCCTCCCTTAACTTTTTTTGCAGACCAATCTAACACTAATTTATCTTTCCCCCCAGCTGAATTAAAGTATACTTACAACAAGTCTTTAAGAACATTCACAGACCCAAATTTTCAGCTGACACTGCTCTCTGCATCAGGTAGTTAAAGGAAGATAGTTACCCTCTCGCCCTGCCCCTCACCCCACCCACCCCAGGTTCATTCCCCCATTTATAGATAGTCTCCCACACACCTTTCATTCTCCTAAACTGACAGCTGCAAACACTAATCAGCACATCCTTCCATTCACTTAACCCTTTAGATTACATACCCTCTCTCCCTACAAATAGCTATATATCCCACATCAATAGTGTGTGAATATATATGTGTATATATATATATATATATATATATATGTGTGTATGTATATATACATATATATTTCTTTTTTATATTGTACTATTTTTTATTTATTTTCACCTACACACCTCATAGCACTAACATGTATCAAAATATGACCATACTGATATTCGTGACAACCGTTTTCTCACTCCAAATTTGTTCACTTCATTACCGCCATAATCACCCACCTCAAACTGGAAAACAAATTATCATACACCATGGCCTGCTCTGTTTCTGTAACTTATCTGCTGAGTGCTGGTGGAGAGTTATAAAAAATAGCGCTCCTACCCCCACCTCACAAAATTATAAAGTATGCCATTCACTATATAGCCAAACAAAAACTATGTCCAAATTCCTATTCCTTGTGCTACTTGCCCTTGCAAATGATGTAGAGTCTAACCCTGGTCCCCCAGCAAATTCCATTCCTAGCCTTCCAGCTAAAAAAGGCCTCTCCTTTGTGCACTGTAATATACGCAGCTTATTTCCAAAAATCGATGCACTGCAAGCTTGGTGTTTACAATACAAGCCAAAAATCATTGTTATCTCTGAATCATGGCTAACTGCAAAAATACCTGACTCTGCCATTGCAATACATGGGTATTCATGCCATAGAATTGACAGAGCAAAGAGAGGAGGCGGCATTGTAATTTATGTTGACAACTCCACAAAGTTCACCCCCATACAAAAATCTAGCTCTCCTGCCACCTTTGATTTCCTTTCTGGCAAAATTGAGATCCCGTGCAGTAAATCAATCATTGTTGCAGGAATCTACCGCCCACCAAGCTCCCCTGTGAATTCCATTTCGGACATAGCACAGCTCCTTAGTGAATCCATAACTCAAAACCCAAAAAGTTAAATTTTGGTTTTTGGAGATTTTAACATCGATTGGCTGAATCCAAAAAATAACAATTGTCGCTCGCTGTTTAAATCTTTGAAGCTAACGCAATTAATCTCCTCCCCAACTCGCATAAACATCAAAAGCCATAATCATACCCTGCTCGACTGGATTCTCTCTACTTCTCCCAACCGAATCCAGGAGACAGGTGTTCTCCCTAACAATTTCAGTGACCACTGCTTAGTGTACTGTGTGCGCAAAATAAAGGCTACTAAATCCTCTCCCAAGGTTAAAATCACCAGGTCCTTCAAAAAATTTTAATCTTCAATCATTTCTAAATGACATCAAGAACCTCCCCTGGCACAGATTAAACCTAATCCCAGATCTAGACCCTGCAGTTGAATTCTTTCAGTCTGAACTCCTACAAGTTTGGAATTTACATGCACCGCTGCGCAAGGTGAGAGTAAAAGGAGCACACTTGAATTGGATCACAGCTGACCTCATTCAAATGTACCAATTTCGGGATTCATTGTGGTCAAAGTTCAAGCATACTGGCTCTATGAATGATCACTGTGTATATAGACAATGGCGAAATATATGTACTAAACAAACAAAATTGGCTAAGGCGCAATATTTCTGTGAAAATCTGAACAATAATATATGTAACCCTAGAAAGTTTTGGAAACTCATAAATAACCTACAAAATCCACCAATCCACTCCCAACCCTCCACTGTCAATGTGGATAACCAAAACCTGCAACTCCCCTTAGAAGTAGCAAATGCCTTTAACAATTATTTCTCCAACATTGGTGTGTCCGGTCCACGGCGTCATCCTTACTTGTGGGATATTCTCTTCCCCAACAGGAAATGGCAAAGAGTCCCAGCAAAGCTGGCCATATAGTCCCTCCTAGGCTCCGCCCACCCCAGTCATTCTCTTTGCCGTTGCACAGGCAACATCTCCACGGAGATGGTTAAGAGTTTTTTGGTGTTTAAATGTAGTTTTTATTCTTCTATCAAGTGTTTGTTATTTTAAAATAGTGCTGGTACTATTTACTCTGAAACAGAAAAGGATGAAGATTTCTGTTTGTAAGAGGAAGATGATTTTAGCAGACAGTAACTAAAATCGATTGCTGTTTCCACATAGGACTGTTGAGATGAAGTAACTTCAGTTGGGGGAAACAGTTAGCAGACTTTTCTGCTTAAGGTATGACTAGCCATATTTCTAACAAGACCATGTAATGCTGGAAGGCTGTCATTTCCCCTCATGGGGACCGGTAAGCCATTTTCTTAGTCAAACATAAAAGAATAAAGGGCTTAAACAAGGGCTAAAAAAACTGGTAGACATTTTTATGGGCTAAAACGATTGCTTTATTGGGGCATATTATGCAGATTCTAGCTAACAATTGGCATTATAATCTTGGGGAACGTTTAAAAAAACGGCAGGCACTGTGTTGGACACCTTTTTTAGTCTGGGGGCCTTTCTAGTTATAGACTGAGCCTCATTTTCGCGCCATTACTGCGCAGTTGTTTTTGGAAAGCAAGGCATGCAGATGCATGTGTGAGGATCTAAGAATCACTAAAAAAGCTTATAGAAGGCGTCATTTGGTATCGTATTCCCCTCTGGGCTTGGTTGGGTCTCAGCAAAGCATATAGCTGGGACTGTATAAGGGTCAAATTTAAAAACGGCTCCGGTTCCGTTATTTTAAGGGTTAAAGCTCTGAAATTTGGTGTGCAATACTTTTAATGCTTTAAGACACTGTGGTGAAATTTTGGTAATTTTTGAACAATTCCTTCATACTTTTTCACATATTCAGTAATAAAGTGTTTTCTGTTTGAAATTTAAAGAGACAGTAACGGTTTTATTTTAAAACGTTTTTTGTGCTTTGTTGACAAGTTTAAGCCTGTTTAACATGTCTGTACCTTCAGATAAGCTATGTTCTATATGTATGAAAGCCAATGTGTCTCCCCATTTAAATTTATGTGATAATTGTGCCATAGCGTCCAAACAAAGTAAGGACATTAATGCCACAGATAATGATATTGCCCAAGATGATTCCTCAAATGAGGGGAGTAAACATGATACTACATCATCCCCTACTGTGTCTACACCAGTTTTGCCCACACAGGAGGCCCCTAGTACATCTAGTGCGCCAATACTTATTACCATGCAACAATTAACGGCTGTAATGGATAACTCCATAGCAAATCTTTTATCCAAAATGCCTACTTATCAGAGAAAGCGTGATTGCTCTGTTTTAAACACTGAGGAGCAAGAGGGCGCTGATGATAATTGTTCTGACATACCCTCACACCAATCTGGAGGGGCCATGAGGGAGGTTTTGTCTGATGGAGAAATTTCAGATTCAGGAAAAAATTCTCAGCAAGCTGAACCTGATGTTGTGACATTTAAATTTAAATTAGAACATCTCCGCGCACTGCTTAAAGAGGTGTTATCTACTCTGGATGATTGCGACAACTTGGTCATTCCAGAGAAATTATGTAAGATGGACAAGTTCCTAGAGGTTCCGGTGCCCCCCGACGCTTTTCCTATACCCAAGCGGGTGGCGGACATAGTAAATAAAGAGTGGGAGAAGCCCGGCATACCTTTTGTTCCCCCCCCTATATTTAAGAAATTATTTCCTATAGTCGACCCCAGAAAGGACTTATGGCAGACAGTCCCCAAGGTCGAGGGGGGCGGTTTCTACTCTAAACAAACGCACTACTATTCCTATCGAAGATAGTTGTGCTTTCAAAGATCCTATGGATAAAAAATTAGAGGGTTTGCTTAAAAAGATTTTTGTACAGCAAGGTTACCTTCTACAACCAATTTCATGCATTGTTCCTGTCACTACGGCTGCGGGTTTCTGGTTCGAGGAACTAGAAAAGTCGCTTAGTAGAGAATCTTCATATGAGGAGGTTATGGACAGAGTTCACGCACTTAAATTGGCTAACTCTTTTGTTTTAGATGCCGCTTTGCAATTAGCTAGATTAGCGGTGAAAAATTCAGGGTTTGCTATCGTGGCGCGCAGAGCGCTTTGGCTAAAGTCTTGGTCAGCGGATGTGTCTTCCAAGACAAAACTGCTTAACATCCCTTTCAAAGGTAAAACATTATTTGGACCAGATTTGAAAGAGATTATTTCAGACATCACTGGGGGAAAGGGCCACGCCCTTCCACAGGATAGGTCTTTTAAGGCTAAAAATAAGCCTAATTTTCGTCCTTTTCGCAGAAACGGACCAGTCTCTAATTCTGCATCCTCTAAGCAAGAGGGTAATGCCTCACAGCCCAAACCAGCCTGGAAACCAATGCAAGGCTGGAACAAGGGTAAGCAGGCCAAGAAGCCTACCACTGCTACCAAAACAGCATGAAGGGATAGCCCCCGATCCGGGACCGGATCTAGTGGGGGGCAGACTCTCTCTCTTTGCTCAGGCTTGGGCAAGAGATGTTCAGGATCCTTGGGCGCTAGAAATAGTTTCTCAAGGTTATCTCCTGGAATTCAAGGAACTACCCCCAAGGGGAAGGTTCCACAGGTCTCACTTATCCTCAAACCAAATAAAGAGACAGGCATTCTTACATTGTGTAGAAGACCTGTTAAAGATGGGAGTGATACATCCAGTTCCAATAAGAGAACAAGGAATGGGATTTTATTCCAATCTGTTCGTAGTTCCCAAAAAAGAGGGAACATTCAGACCAATTTTGGATTTGAAGATCCTAAACAAATTTCTCAGGGTACCATCGTTCAAAATGGAAACCATTCGAACGATCCTACCCACCATCCAGGAAAGTCAATTTATGACTACCGTGGATTTAAAGGATGCGTACCTACATATTCCTATCCACAAGGAACATCATCAGTTCCTAAGGTTCGCTTTTCTGGACAAGCATTACCAGTTTGTGGCACTTCCATTCGGATTAGCCACTGCTCCAAGGATTTTCACAAAGGTACTAGGGTCCCTTCTAGCGGTTCTAAGACCACGGGGCATTGCAGTAGTACCTTACTTGGACGACATCCTAATACAAGCGTCGTCCCTGTCAAAAGCAAAGGCTCATACGGACGTCATCCTAGCCTTTCTCAGATCTCACGGATGGAAGGTGAACAAAGAAAAGAGTTCTCTGTCCCCGTCGACAAGAGTTCCCTTCCTGGGAACAATAATAGATTCCTTAGAAATGAGGATTTTTCTGACAGAGGTCAGAAAATCAAAACTTCTAAGCTCTTGTCAAGTACTTCATTCTGTTCCTCGTCCTTCCATAGCGCAGTGCATGGAAGTAATAGGATTGATGGTTGCAACAATGGACATAGTTCCTTTTGCACGAATTCATCTAAGAACATTACAACTGTGCATGCTCAAACAGTGGAATGGGGATTATACAGATTTGTCTCCGATGATTCAAGTAGATCAAAGGACCAGAGATTCACTCCGTTGGTGGCTGACCCTGGACAATCTGTCCCAGGGAATGAGCTTCCGCAGACCAGAGTGGGTCATTGTCACGACCGACGCCAGTCTAGTGGGCTGGGGCGCGGTCTGGGAATCCCTGAAAGCTCAGGGTCTATGGTCTCGGGAAGAATCTCTTCTCCCGATAAACATTCTGGAACTGAGAGCGATATTCAATGCTCTCAGAGCTTGGCCTCAACTAGCAAAGGCCAAATTCATAAGGTTCCAATCAGACAACATGACGACCGTTGCATATATCAATCATCAGGGGGGAACAAGGAGTTCCCTGGCGATGAAAGAAGTGACCAAAATAATTCAATGGGCGGAGGATCACTCTTGCCACTTGTCTGCGATCCACATCCCAGGAGTGGAAAATTGGGAAGCGGATTTTCTGAGTCGTCAGACATTCCATCCGGGGGAGTGGGAACTCCATCCGGAAATCTTTGCCCGAATAACTCAATTATGGGGCATTCCAGACATGGATCTGATGGCGTCTCGTCAGAACTTCAAGGTCCCTTGCTACGGGTCCAGATCCAGGGATCCCAAGGCGACCCTAGTAGATGCACTAGTAGCACCTTGGACCTTCAACCTAGCTTATGTATTCCCACCGTTTCCTCTCATTCCCAGGCTGGTAGCCAGGATCAATCAGGAGAGGGCCTCGGTGATCTTGATAGCTCCTGCGTGGCCACGCAGGACTTGGTATGCAGACCTGGTGAATATGTCATCGGCTCCACCATGGAAGCTACCTTTGAGACAGGACCTTCTTGTTCAGGGTCCATTCGAACATCCGAATCTGGTTTCCCTCCAACTGACGGCTTGGAGATTGAACGCTTGATTTTATCAATGCGTGGATTTTCAGATTCTGTAATAGATACTCTGATTCAGGCTAGAAAGCCTGTAACTAGAAAAATTTACCATAAATATGGAAAAAATATATTTGTTGGTGTGAATCCAAGGGATTCCCATGGAACAAGATAAAAATTCCTAAGATTCTCTCCTTTCTACAAGAAGGTTTGGAGAAAGGATTATCTGCAAGTTCTCTAAGGGGACAGATCTCTGCTTTATCTGTCTTACTACACAAAAGACTGGCAGCTGTGCCAGATGTTCAAGCATTTGTTCAGGCTCTGGTTAGGATCAAGCCTGTTTACAGACCTTTGACTCCTCCCTGGAGTCTAAATCTAGTTCTTTCAGTTCTTCAAGGGGTTCCGTTTGAACCTTTACATTCCATAGATATTAAGTTACTATCTTGGAAAGTTTTGTTTTCAGTTGCAATTTCTTCTGCTAGAAGAGTTTCAGAGTTATCTGCTCTGCAGTGTTCTCCGCCCTATCTGGTGTTCCATGCAGATAAGGTGGTTTTGCGTACTAAGCCTGGTTTTCTTCCGAAAGTTGTTTCTAACAAAAATATTAACCAGGAGATAGTTGTTCCTTCTTTGTGTCCGAATCCAGTTTCAAAGAAGGAACGTTTGTTACACAATTTGGACGTAGTCCGTGCTCTAAAATTCTATTTAGAGGCTACTAAAGATTTCAGACAAACATCTTCCTTGTTTGTTTTTTATTCTGGTAAAAGGAGAGGTCAAAAAGCGACTTCTACCTCTCTTTCCTTTTGGCTTAAAAGCATTATCCGATTGGCTTATGAGACTGCCGGACGGCAGCCTCCTGAAAGAATCACAGCTCACTACACTAGGGCTGTGGCTTCCACATGGGCCTTCAAGAACGAGGCTTCTGTTGACCAGATATGTAAGGCAGCGACTTGGTCTTCACTGCACACTTTTGCCAAATTTTCCAAATTTGATACTTTTGCTTCTTCGGAGGCTATTTTTGGGAGAAAGGTTTTGCAAGCCGTGGTGCCTTCCATTTAGGTGACCTGATTTGCTCCCTCCCTTCATCCGTGTCCTAAAGCTTTGGTATTGGTTCCCACAAGTAAGGATGACGCAGTGGACCGGACACACCAATGTTGGAGAAAACAGAATTTATGCTTACCTGATAAATTACTTTCTCCAACGGTGTGTCCGGTCCACGGCCCGCCCTGGTTTTTTAATCAGGTCTGATGAATTATTTTCTCTAACTACAGTCACCACGGTACCATATGGTTTCTCCTATATATATTTCCTCCTGTCCGTCGGTCGAATGACTGGGGTGGGCGGAGCCTAGGAGGGACTATATGGCCAGCTTTGCTGGGACTCTTTGCCATTTCCTGTTGGGGAAGAGAATATCCCAC
Organism: Bombina bombina; assembly: GCF_027579735.1. Lineage (NCBI taxonomy): Eukaryota > Metazoa > Chordata > Amphibia > Anura > Bombinatoridae > Bombina > Bombina bombina. The sequence continues at coordinate 613,482,272 of NC_069501.1, read as the reverse complement.
AAGTAAGGATGACGCCATGGACCGGACACACCGTTGGAGAAAGTAATTTATCAGGTAAGCATAAATTCTGTTTTTATAGGATGCTCCACCACCCTGATTGACAAACTAATAAATGGCACACATCCGGAAGCTACAAATGTGGATCAGGCCCCACTAAAACAGCAAAGACCCAATATAGAAAAGTTCAATTTTAGACCTGTACCCTTCAATGTCATTAAGAAACACCTCGATAATCTAAAAATGAAAAACCAGTCAGGACCTGATCAAATCCCAGCAATGCTGTTGAAGCTCAGTGCGCCGGCAATTGCTAAGCCTGTCGCAACCCTAATTAACGAATCCTTGGTGTCTGGATACATACCCAAACTCTGGAAAACTGCAAGAGTAGTGCCTATTCATAAAAGTGGGGAGTTAACCTTGGTTTCTAACTATCGTCCTATATCATTGCTCCCTGTATTGTTAAAAATCTTAGAAAAATGCGTCCATACGCAATTATGCGAGTATTATCAACTTTCTAACTATCTGACCCCTGATCAATCAGGTTTTAGACCAAATCACTCCACTACAACTGCCCTCCTAAAAGTTTGCAACGACATCCAAACTGGCATGAAACAAGGAGACCTAACTGGAGCTATTTTCCTTGATTTTGCCAAGGCTTTTGACACAGTGGACCATGACCTACTACTTCTCAAACTAAAAAACTCTGGTATTGCTGATCGCCCGTTAACCTGGTTTAAATCATATGTATCGGATCGATCACAATATGTCTCTGTCTCTAACAGTGACTCCCTCCCTCTCCCAGTCACGTGTGGTGTTCCCCAAGGTTCCATTCTCGGCCCCCTACTATTCACATTATTTATAAATGATTTGCCTAATGTCTGCAAATCGTCAACTGTACACATGTACGCTGACGACACGGTAATCTATGCAAACAAATCTGATCTGCCGCAGCTTGAAGCAGTGCTCCAAGACCAGTTCACAGAGGTAGAAAAGTGGATCTCGAAAAACAAACTCTTTCTAAACACTGACAAAACGGTCACAATGATCTTTGAAACGGGACCTAAAATACAAAAATTACAAAATTCCCATCTTCGCATCAAAACAAAATCCAATTGCACGCTGACCGCAGTCCACTCTTTTAAATACTTAGGTATGTTGTTAGACCCCAATCTATCTTTTGGACTCCACATAGAAAAACTTGCCTCTAAACTTTATCCAAAACTAGGTGCCCTGTACAGAAACAAATCTTGCCTCAGCCCTACAGTAAAGGAAAAGATTGTACAGCAAATGCTGATGCCTATCTTGGATTATGGGGACATAGTATATGCACCTGCTCCGCAAACTCACCTTAATAAACTTAAAGGGACACTAAACACAACATTTTTCTTTCATAATTCAGGTAGAGAATACAATTTTAAAAAAACATTCCAATTTACTTCTATTATCTAATTTGTTTAATTTTTTAGATATCCTTTGTTGAAAAATAGCAATGCACATGGGTCAGCCAATCACATGAGGCATCTATGTGCAGCCACCAATCAGCAGCTACTGAGCCTATATAGATATGCTTTTCAGCAAAGAATATCAAGAGAATGAAGCAAATTTGATAATAGAAGTAAATGAGAAAGTTGTTTAAAATTGCATACTCTTTGTAAATCATGAAAGAAAAAATTTGGGTTTCATGTCCCTTTATTACGTTGTATAACTCGTTCTGCCACTTTGTGCTACAATGTAACTACAGGACTCACCATTGTGACATGCTAAAAGAACTAAACTGGCTGTCGCTGGAATCCAGACGCACCCTCCATCTTTCCTGCCTTGTCTCTAAGAGCCTTTCTGGGAAGCTCCCCCCCTACCTGAGCAGAATGCTCTCCCCGGCTATTCCCACCTCCTATAACCTCCGATCCAGTACCAGCACATTATTTAGCTTGCCTCAATACAAAAAGAAAGCAGCTCGATCCTCCTTTTCCTACAGAGCACCACAATTATGGAACGACCTCCCGCACACTTTAAAAACTTCCCCAAGCCTAAAATCCTTTAAGAGATCCCTCTATACATATCTCAAAACAGAATGCTCCTGTCATGGCTGATTAAATATTTCGTACCTGCTCTATGTTAAATGTTTGCATATATTGTGTATTATTATTATTATTGTTTTTGTATTTTATTGTACCCTATTGTATCAATGCAATGTTTTGTGATCCCAGGACATACTTGAAAACGAGAGAAATCTCAATGTATCCTTCCTGGTAAAATATTTTATAAATAAATAAATAAATAAATAAATATATATATATATATATATATATATATACACACATGATTATATATAGGTATACATATACACACATATATATATATATATTTATTTTTAGAAATACTTAGAACATATTCTGCTATGTGCAGAACATTGGAATGTGAAATATTTACAGTAAATACACAGTATAACACTTTATTAAATATGCATATTACATAAATATTCTTTTACATGTTTTGATCTACTTGACTGCAAAGGGCTTCAATGCACTTCTATATACTGTATGTCTATATATGTGTACACATGTATGTGTTTATATGTGTATATATGTCTGTAAAACATATATACACATATAAATACATATGTACACACATATAAACATATATATAAATATATATATTCACACACACACATACATATACATCTTTAGACATGTATATATATATGTATCTCTATGTTAAAGCTCTTTGAAGTCCTTTTTTTCTAACACCTAAGATCTCATATCTTTGAGCCTTTATAACTTTTTTGTGCAATGTTTTTTTTGAATAATTTTATTAGATTGTGTTAATATGAGTGTAACTGTACTTTTAAATGCATTTTTGATGTGTTTTGTGACAAATTTTTGTTTTGCAAAACAGTTAGCCAGAGCTCAAGCAATCACGTTTACTTTCAACTTGTAATACAAGCGGTAAACCCTTTTAGCTTGTGCGTAACTGTGCATAAGGTTGGTACTTGCATATTTTCCACTGTCAAGGAATTAAAAGGTTTTCAAAGTTGAGCATAATCAATTCTATAGGGCCTAGATTTGGAGTTTGGCGTCAGCCGTGAAAACCAGTGTTAGAGGCTCCTAACGCTGGTTTTAGGCTAACTCCGGCCTAGATTTGGAGTTTGGCGTTAGCCGTGAAAACCAGCGTTAGAGGCTCCAAACGATGGTTTTAGGCTAACTCCGGTATTTGGAGTCAGTCAAAAAAGGATCACTTTTCAGCCGCGACTTTTCCATACCGCAGACCCCCTTACGTAAATTGCGTATCCTATCTTTTCAAACTCCGGTATTTAGAGTCGTGGCTGAAGTGAGCGTTAGAACTCTAACGACAAAACTCCAGCCGCAGGAAAAAAGTCAGTAGTTAAGAGCTTTCTGGGCTAACGCCGGTTCATAAAGCTCTTAACTACTGTACTCTAAAGTACACTAACACCCATAAACTACCTATGTACCCCTAAACCGAGGTCCCCCCACATCGCCGCCACTCGATTAAATTTTTTTAACCCCTAATCTGCCGACCGCCAACTACGTTATCCTTATGTACCCCTAATCTGCTGCCCCTAACACCGCCGACCCCTATATTATATCAGCCAATCAGATTTAGCTTGCATTCTATTGGCTGATCGGAACAGCCAATAGAATGCGAGCTCAATCTGATTGGCTGATTGGATCAGCCAATCGGATTGAACTTGATTCTGATTGGCTGATTCCATCAGCCAATCAGAATATTCCTACCTTAATTCCGATTGGCTGATAGAATCCTATCAGCCAATCAGAATTCGAGGGACGCCATCTTGGATGACGTCATTTAAAGGAACCGTCATTCGTCGTTCAGTCGTCGGCCAGGATGGATGTTCCGCGTCGGAGGTCTTCAGGATGCTGCCGCTCCGCTCCAGATGGATGTCGATAGAAGATGCCGCCTGGATGAAGACTTCAATCGGATGGAAGATCTCTTCTGCCCCGCTTGGATGAAGACTTCAATCGGATGGAAGACCTCTTCTGCCCCGCTTGGATGAAGACTTCTACCGGATCATGGACATCTTCAGCCCCCCGCTTGGGCTTGGATCAGGACATCGGAGGAGCTCTTCAGGACGGATCGGTGAACCTGGTATGGTGAAGATAAGGTAGGAAGATCTTCAGGGGCTTAGTGTTAGGTTTATTTAAGGGGGGTTTGGGTTAGATTAGGGGTATGTGGGTGGTGGGTTGTAATGTTGGGGGGGGGTATTGTATGTTTTTTTTTACAGGCAAAAGAGCTGAACTTCTTGGGGCATGCCCCGCAACGGGCCCTGTTCAGGGCTGGTAAGGTAAAAGAGCTTTTAACTTTAGTAATTTAGAATAGGGTAGGGCATTTTTTATTTTGGGGGGCTTTGTTGTTTTATTAGGGGGCTTAGAGTAGGTGTAATTAGTTTAAAATTGTTGTAATATTTTTCTTATGTTTGTAGATATTTTTTTATTTTTTGTAACTTAGTTCTTTTTTATTTTTTGTACTTTAGTTAGTTTATTTCATTGTAGTTATTTGTAGATATTGTATTTAATTAATGTATTGATAGTGTAGTGTTAGGTTTAATTGTAGGTAATTGTAGGTATTTTATTTAATTAATTTAATGATAGTATACAGGGAGTGCAGAATTATTAGGCAAGTTGTATTTTTGAGGATTAATTTTATTATTGAACAACAACCATGTTCTCAATGAACCCAAAAAACTCATTAATATCAAAGCTGAATAGTTTTGGAAGTAGTTTTTAGTTTGTTTTTAGTTATAGCTATTTTAGGGGGATATCTGTGTGTGCAGGTGACTATTACTGTGCATAATTATTAGGCAACTTAACAAAAAACAAATATATACCCATTTCAATTATTTATTTTTACCAGTGAAACCAATATAACATCTCAACATTCACAAATATACATTTCTGACATTCAAAAACAAAACAAAAACAAATCAGTGACCAATATAGCCACCTTTCTTTGCAAGGACATTCAAAAGCCTTCCATCCATGGATTCTGTCAGTGTTTTGATCTGTTCACCATCAACATTGAGTGCAGCAGCAACCACAGCCTCCCAGACACTGTTCAGAGAGGTGTACTGTTTTCCCTCCTTGTAAATCTCACATTTGATGATGGACCACAGGTTCTCAATGGGGTTCAGATCAGGTGAACAAGGAGGCCATGTCATTAGATTTTCTTCTTTTATACCCTTTCTTGCCAGCCACGCTGTGGAGTACTTGGACGCGTTTGATGGAGATTTGTCCTGCATGAAAATCATGTTTTTCTTGAAGGATGCAGACTTCTTCCTGTACCACTGCTTGAAGAAGGTGTCTTCCAGAAACTGGCAGTAGGAATGGGAGTTGAGCTTGACTCCTTCCTCAACCCGAAAAGGCCCCACAAGCTCATCTTTGATGATACCAGCCCAAAACAGTACTCCACCTCCACCTTGCTGGCGTCTGAGTCGGACTGGAGCTCTCTGCCCTTTACCAATCCAGCCACAGGCCCATCCATCTGGCCCATCAAGACTCACTCTCATTTCATCAGTCCATAAAACCTTAGAAAAATCAGTCTTGAGATATTTCTTGGCTCAGTCTTGACGTTTCAGCTTGTGTGTCTTGTTCAGTGGTGGTCGTCTTTCAGCCTTTCTTACCTTGGCCATGTCTCTGAGTATTGTACACCTTGTGCTTTTGGGCACTCCAGTGATGTTGCAGCTCTGAAATATGGCCAAACTGGTGGCAAGTGGCATCTTGGCAGCTGCACGCTTGACTTTTCTCAGTTCATGGGCAGTTATTTTGCGCCTTGGTTTTTCCACACGCTTCTTGCGACCCTGTTGACTATTTTGAATGAAACGCTTGATTGTTCGATGATCACGCTTCAGAAGCTTTGCAATTTTAAGAGTGCTGCATCCCTCTGCAAGATATCTCACTATTTTTTACTTTTCTGAGCCTGTCAAGTCCTTCTTTTGACCCATTTTGCCAAAGGAAAGGAAGTTGCCTAATAATTATGCACACCTGATATAGGGTGTTGATGTCATTAGACCACACCCCTTCTCATTACAGAGATGCACATCATCTAATATGCTTAATTGGTAGTAGGCTTTCGAGCCTATACAGCTTGGAGTAAGACAACATGCATAAAGAGGATGATGTGGTCAAAATACTCATTTGCCTAATAATTCTGCACTCCCTGTAGTGTTAGGTTTAATTGTAACTTAGGTTAGGATTTATTTTACAGGTAATTTTGTAATTATTTTAACTAGGTAACTATTAAATAGTTCTTAACTATTTAATAGCTATTGTACCTGGTTAAAATAATTACAAAGTTGCCTGTAAAATAAATATTAATCCTAAAATAGCTACAATGTAATTATAATTTATATTGTAGCTATATTAGGGTTTATTTTACAGGTAAGTATTTAGCTTTAAATAGGAATAATTTATTTAATAAGAGTTAATTAATTTCGTTAGATTAAAATTATATTTAACTTAGGGGGGTGTTAGTGTTAGGGTTAGACTTAGCTTTAGGGGTTAATACATTTATTAGAATAGCGGTGAGCTCCGGTCGGCAGATTAGGGGTTAATAATTGAAGTTAGGTGTCGGCGATGTTAGGGAGGGCAGATTAGGGGTTAATACTATTTATTATAGGGTTAGTGAGGCGGATTATGGGTTAATAACTTTATTATAGTAGCGCTCATGTCCGCTCGGCAGATTAGGGGTTAATAAGTGTAGGCAGGTGGAGGCGACATTGTGGGGGGCAGATTAGGGGTTAGTAAATATAATATAGGGGTCGGCGATGTTAGGGCAGCAGATTAGGGGTACAGAAGGATAATGTAAGTAGCGGCGGTTTACGGAGCGGCAGATTAGGGGTTAATAATAATATGCAGGGGTCAGCGATAGCGGGGGCGGCAGAATAGGGGTTAATAAGTGTAAGGTTAGGGGTGTTTAGACTCGGGGTACAAGTTAGAGTGTTAGGTGCAGACGTAGGAAGTGTTTCCGCATAGCAAACAATGGGGCTGCGTTAGTAGCTGAACGCGGCTTTTTTGCAGGTGTTTGGTTTTTTTTCAGCTCAAACAGCCCCATTGTTTTCTATGGGGGAATCGTGCACGAGCACGTTTTTGAGGCTGGCCGCTTGCGTAAGCAACTCTGGTATCGAGAGTTGAAGCTGCATTAAATATGCTCTACGCTCCTTTTTTGGAGCCTAACGCAGCCTTTATGTGGACTCTCAATACCAGAGTTATTTTTATGGTGCGGCCAGAAAAAAGCTGGCGTTAGCTACGCGGGTCCTTACCGACAAAACTCTAAATCTAGGCCTAGGAAAGCAACAATGCTATTTATCTAAGCAAGCCATGATAAATGCCACAAGAAGTGCCAACAAGTTAATTCTTTACTAAAGTCTGAATGCAGCTTTCGATACTTAAGAAATAATAAAATAGGTATATAAGGAGCAAGATAGACTCCCAAATATATAATTTGTTTGTTGTATGTAATGAAGTTAGTATTATATGTTGTATATTTATCAATGGGATGAGACAATGTTTCTAATTATTGACTTGATCATATTAATTCTAACGTTTGACCATATTTTTTATTCTCCTAGAGTTTTGAGTAGCACCGGAATAGATGTCTTAGGAAAGGATCTCATATACAGGATGTTGTCCGTAAATAACTACATCTTGTATTGATAATGCTCTACTAAGATCCCCTCTGTGTTTTGTGCTTCTGTTATTTGAGCAGCAAGGAGCTCCTCTGATGGTGCAAATATAATTTGCAATAGAGATACCACCTGAGGAGGTCCTCCTTACAAATCCAAATATTGCAGGAAGAAGCTATTTGTGCCTATTTTATTGTTGTATTCATTATGTCTGACAATTTTACAAAAACTAAATAGAAACCAAAGTAACACTCAGAGTATTACTCAGCTTGACATAGCCACCCATGTGGAAATATATGTTAAACTGACAACCTAGCTGTTTTAGCTCCAAAATATAAAATACTTTATTCTATGGAGAAAATTAAGCAAGCTGTGCCTTTTCATCATATCTAGAGGCTAATTTCCTATATTTTCATTGAGAGAATAAAATCATATTTCTGAAACCTTGGCTATTCAATCAAACATACCAATTATGGATATTTCTGTTTGTGATCTTGTAGTGAGATTATTGTTATGATAATAGGGACATGAATCTCATATTCATAAGGGGTTATTTATCAGCATATTAGGTGGTAATTGTGCAAAGCTTGACTGCCACTTGCTTGCATGTGCAAGATAATGTAGCTCCGGTGGGGTTGTAGCCAATTTCTGAGCTAAATACGTATACCATGCTTTTATATAGCAGTATATTGCAGAACTGTCATGGGCATTATACTGGTTCCAAATAGCCCAGTGTATACTATGGCTTTTGGGCAGTTATGATTCTAGGCAGTGCCAAGGAGCACTGTGCACCCCATTTATTACTATAGCATCTCAAAGGTGCCAGCTGCCCTGTAGTCCTTTTTTTTTACATGTCCAGTTCACCACTCAAAGCACGAAGAAAAAGAGATTTATAAAACAAATAAATAAAGGTAGGAAAAGGTAATCCCCATCAGTGTTCTCTTTACCCTTGATATTGATTTCAACTTTTTTGCTCCCTGAATTTCACAGTCTAGAAACACCCCTGTTATCATTCTAAGATTAAAATGGTGGATTACCTTTCAACAAACTCGAATGCAGATGGATATCCTATGCTATGGTGTCCAAACACAGCACATGTGCAACGTGTGTGTACTAATTGAACTAGTCATGTGCTTAACAGCATGCAAATGGTTAATTGTCTCTGACAAGGAATGTTATAGATAACAAAAGAACGGCATCCGGGAAATATTCTAAAAAACACATCTTTATTTCACAGTGGTTAAAACAGGAGAAAAGGCAGCAACTTGCACACAGAAAGCTGGTGCGTAAGCCATTAGTGCCACACCTGCTTTCTGCGTGCAAGTTGCTGCCTTTTCTCCTGTTTTAACCACTGTGAAATAAAGATGTGTTTTTTGAAGATTCCACGGATGCCGTTCTTTTGTTATCCATTCCTTTACCAGCTAGACCGCGGACCCAGGCTGTGGGGAGGTGTGAGCCGCAATCAGAGAAGTCATAGGAGGAACAGACCCGATGACGTGGTAAGGGGTGTGACCCAGTGACGCCGGAGGTACGCAGCTGATCCACGAGGATGCTAAGCCACGGCGGTGAAGACAGCCGAGCACTTGGAGAGGTATACTGACATACCCATGCATTGTGAAGCTTCCATAAGTCCGGTAAGATTGGCTATTGGTATAGTGGATTATTACGCTGCTGTATTACATTGTGGGCACCCCATATGTGTTTCTTCATCCTAGACCCTTATATCATATTATCTGGTTGCCAAGGTGTATCATTATATATGGGCTCTAGAACTGATGTGTGATCCGGAGTAACCTTTATGTGAAGGAATGTTAGGCCATAGTTTGGAACTGCTTATTTAGAGGTAAATAATTAATTCATTAATTTACTGACTTTTTTTATTATTTATTTGTAAAGCACAGACAAATTCTGTAGAGCTTTGTACATAAGTAGGGGGAATACAATGTTACTAATTCATGATAAAAAAATACACATACCTGAAACAAAATAAACAAAACAAATTACTACACAAGGAGAAGGGTACTGTTTTAAAGCGCTTATAATGTACAGGATGTAATTCATAGACGCTTGTAAGGCTGCCGAGGGGCCTTGTTTAAAAGGTGTGATCGCCTTCAAAATTTATTGAGCATCAATTTCCCTATGGCGTTCCTGGCATTAACATTTATAGATGTGTGAGGTGCCCAATACATGATATCACGAGCACCGCTAGTTACACAAAAAATAATACATTTCTACCAAAGCAATTGGAAATATATTTCCAGATGTTTGTAATTTTAAACTATTCCCGTAGCTATCTTACTTGATAGAAAGAAGTGTCTACAAAGTTTGTGGGTGTTCTAGAGACATAATTGGGATTTTTTCACCAGCACCTTGGCCCAGCATGCAAAATGTATATAGACTCTATTGCCTGTGTGATGTATCTCGCCTCACTGTCGTGCATGCAATTTCAAAGCTGACAGTAGACATAGAGGGATTTTTTCATTTGTTTGTTTTAATTAGTTTGTTCTGTAAGGTTGTGAAGCTGTTTTTGTGGATCTTGGTTTATGCTCAGAACAGTGGTTACAAGAAACATGCAGCTCTATAGGTTAAAATGGAGCTCACCTTGCAGTTCAGATGTGAAGGTACAAATCTGTATGAATTGCGTAATTCAAGTTGCAACAAGGTTTTCTACGAGTTATTGGTTTAAAAAAAAGATAATTTATGCTTACCTGATAAATTTCTTTCTTTCCGGATATGTGGAGTCCACGGCGTCATCATTTACTGTTGGAAATATCACTCCTGGCAAGCAGGAGGAGGCAAAGAGATAGACATCTTCTCCTAGATAGAGAATCTATTAAGGTCCAAGCCCACCGCACCTGGTGTTCCCAGGCGGTCTCCCATCCAGGTACTGACTAGGCCTGGCCCTGGTTAACTTCCGAGATCAGATGGAATCGGTGCATTCAGGGCATTGTGGCGGTAGATCCAAAAAAATCACCCTTGTAGATGGGACAAGGGAACTCTTCTCCAGATTTATTATGTATCCCATCCATGGGAAAGTAGATTGAACAAGATCTCTTGAAAGAGAGTTTGCTTGAAGGAAGGATGACACCTGAACCATATATTGTCTAGAAGAACACCCTTGCAATACCCCAAGACCTAAAAGTCTTTCTAGGATAACGAAGCTTAGAAACTTGAGAAGATCCCAAATCAAGGGAACAAAAAAAAACCTTCAGGTCTATGTTCGTTATGAACAGGCCCCTTTGAACCAAAGGAGAAAAGATACTACTTTGAAGGTCGGAACCTGTGTTACTTGAGGTATATACCTAGATCCCATTCCCAGACTGGCACTGGAACTATCACTCCCAGAGAGGAAGATCCTGAACCCAGTTCAAGGAATGCCTCTCATCATACCTGGATTACAGATACTCTAGAAGTGGAAATCTGTCCATGGGAGGAAATCTTAGATTGGACTCCAAAAAACATGACTGACCCTGCAAAAAGAGAAAAAGGAAATCGTTCCTTTAGTCTTACTCTCTCGACGTCTAGAAAAACCTTTTTTCACCCGTAAGTCCAAACAAGGTCTCATCCTTAAAAGGAGATGCCAGAAGCATGGATTTGGAGGAAACATAAAATATTGAACCTGCAACTGCAGAACTATAAAGCCTAGGCTGTACCACTAAGCCACAGGTAGGCTTCTCAGCTGACCAAGAGTTCAGCCACAATGCCCGACGGGCTAGTACAGCACGTCTAATAAGACAAGGCATTGCTCTAAATGAGTGTTGGGTATATGGTGCGCAAATCTGCCCCTTGCAATACACACTAATCTGCTCCCATAAAGCAGATAATGCAAGAACTGGTACAAAGAAAAAGAGAGATGTGTGTATGCGCTAAACAGCTCTGGGGATGATGAATATTCTATAAATATATATTAGTATATTTAGAGATATGAATTATGAAGGTATATATTATGAAAACACTTTGTGTGGCATAAAAATATAGTGTAGATGTTACAGAGTCTACCTGTGCGACTAGTTTAAATCTAATATCCAAGCAACTAAAATGAATCAAATATCAAAGCAATATGTATATCAAAATAAAATTTATTTATCTTAATTAAAATAACAATGAAATATTGTCTACTGATACTATGATATTATGACCGGTCATATATAGTAACAAACTCTATGCTAAAACATAAAAAATAAGCTAAAAATAGCTGACTATTTGTGCAGCTCAGTCTAAAATTATATTGGGATAGTAGCCCTATATGAGAGAGTAAATCCACCTATGGAATCTTGGCTTTTATAACAGTGAAAGTTCCGTTTGGGAAAGAGGTAGATATCAAACTACCTAGGGATGAAGTATTATTATGGCTCCGTTATAGGAGTAAACAGGTGTTAAAAGTCCCGTATGGAGATATTGAAAGTTCCGTAATTGGCAGTTTCTGTGAAAATAAGTTGATACCTTCTTTTAGGAATAACTTACTGAGAACCACGCTGCAGGACCGCTACACCTCTATGGTGCCTACCTGCTCTTTAGTCAAGCTGAATCCTCCGTCAGGGTATGGCACAGGTGTCCGGCGCGGCTCACTACAGCTGGTGACGTCAGGAACGCTGGATGCGTGTCGAATGTAGGTCCGGTCTCGATGAAAAAAACTCTGCGCAGAGTATTGGAAGTGGATCAAATAATCCCAACGAATCCTTTGCAATCCTTGTAGATAATTATATATTCTCACTTTGTAATTGTTCTTCTAGGTCCATCAACGCGTTTCACCATATAGAATGGCTTTATCAAGATGGTTTAAGCTGGTTCTGAGATCCTTTATAAATGTGTAGTTCATCTGTGATTGGTCATAAGTTAATTGATAAATTGTTGATTCCTTAAGGTGGATTTGCTTAAAGGTTGATTTACTTAAGGTGGATTATCTAGGTTCTCTTTTTGTATTGAATAGAGCTTTTTCTTAATGCAGTTTATATATAGTTGCTTTTGTGTATATACATGATTTCTTATGGTGTAAAAATGTAAGATCTGTGTATTAAAAATTAATTCCTTTTACTCAATTGGTATATTCTATAAAACATATAAATGGAGTTAGTATAATATAAACATAGTAGTATAAACATAGTAGTGTATCTTTAAAAATTGGTAATAGAATCCTAAAAATAGTATACAAAGTTATATACTGTAAAAATATGCATAATACAAACTCGTCGTTCATGCATACATTATACAGATCATCTAAAATTGGGACTGATATAGTTAAAACTTACATCTATATTCATTAGAACTTTTTCTTATTCTATCAGTATTAGCATATGTGAGTTAAAAATTATGCAACTTTATTGTTGTTAAACCGTTATTAACCCTAGATGTCAGTACTTAATAGTTGGTCTTGTAAGATAAAAGGTCCCATAAATGTCTTTGGTCTCAAAAATATGTATGACCTATTTGGTTCAGAAGTTTTTAAATATTGTATGACTGTGTATTTTATATAATAATTGTGGATCCCAATTATATTCACTAAAATGTCTTATATGAACTGTGACTCTAAAGGTAAGGTAATCGTATAAAGAATCTTAAAAAGGATCATTAAATCGATAGTAGGGTACATATGGGAAGGTATTATGTTTTAATGTTTGAAATACAATTCCATTGAGGCTATTATTTGGCTATTGTACTGGTGTGTACAATGTTGGAATGGTGGGGAGTTGTAAGATTAGCAGTCTAGAATGAATGGATTTAAATCTAGCTCCGAATTTAGTCCTTGTGGGAATAGTGTTTTTAATTCAAAAATAAGTTCTGCTTCTTTTCTAAGGAGTAATTGATCAAAATTTCCTCCTCTCCATGGTTTTGCGATCTTGCAAATACCCCAATATTTAAGGTCGTTGGTGTTATTGTGGTGTACTGTCCTGAAGTGTTCATACAGCCTAGTTTCTTGGTCACCTTTTTTTATGAGATTGAGGTGTTCCCTAATTCTAGTGCGTAAAACTCTGGAGGTCTCTCCCAAATATTGTTTGCCACATGTGCACTGAATCAGGTATATGATGCCCTTATCACTGCATCTAATGGTCTCTTTGATATTGTATGTCTTGCCTGTATTGAAAGATTTGTAATCTTTACATTTTGTGCTATGTTGGCAAGCTTTACAGCTATAGCATGGGTAGTATCCCCTTAATTTTCTTCCCATCAAATCTTTCTCTTTGGTTTTATGGTTTGCTTTCTTAAAGTCGCTAGGTGCAAGAATATTTTTAATGTTATTTGCTTTCCTGTACACAATACTAGGGTGATCGGAGATACTGTTTCCCAAAATTGGATCAGATTTAATCAGATGCCAGTGTTTGTTTAAAATTCTAGTTAGATGTTTGTGATGATAATTATAATTAGTTATTAATGGTACTTTTAAGATTTCATTGGTTTGGTTATCAACTTTTGGGTTTTTTGAGAGTATATTTTGTCTGTCCATATTTCTCACTTTAATGATTTCATCTTTCAGAATATGTTGATCATATCCTTTTTCTAAGAATCTGTCCTCTAGGATCTTAACCTGTGTATCGTAATCAGAAAGTTTGGAGCAATTGCGTCTAATTCTAAGGAATTGGCCCTTAGGGATGTTATTTATCCACCTTTTCAGGTGACAACTATGTGTGGGGATATAGTTATTGGCATCCGTTGTTTTGAAATGGTTTTTAGTTGTTAGTTCTCCGTGTTCTATAAAGATGTCCAAATCTAAAAACGTTATTTGTTGTCTGCTTATTGTGTAAGTGAATTTCAAGTTTAGATCATTGTGATTCATATCTTGGAAGAAGGTTATTAAGCTCTCCTCACTCCCCTTCCATACTATTAAAATGTCGTCGATATATCTTTTGAACAGCACGAGGTTTGCTCCCAACTCATGCTCTTGGGTGAAATGGTGTTCCCATTTACCCATAAACAAGTTAGCATAGCTGGGAGCAAACCTCGTGCCCATTGCTGTACCTTGTGTTTGAAGATATATATCATCATTAAAAGCGAAAACATTGTTTTCCAGTATAAATTCAATACATGTTAATATAAATTGTTTATGTTTCAATTGGAAGCTGTTCTCGCTTTTTAGGAACCAATCTATGGCTGCAATGCCCTTATCGTGTTTGATACTGGTGTATAGCGAGCTTACGTCGCTGGTTGCCAAAATATACTCATCTTGCCAATTTAGATTTTGTAATAGATTTAGGACATCTGTAGTGTCTTTAAGATAAGATGGTAATTTTTGTACATAACTTTGCAGTTGAGTGTCTACATATAAAGAAAGGTTGGAACAGATAGATGAAATGCCTGAAATTATGGGGCGTCCCGGAGGATTTACTAAATTTTTATGAATCTTGGGTAAGAAATAGAACATGGCCATTTTGGGATGTTTCTGATAGATGAAGTTGAATTCTTTCGTGCTGATTATATTATTTTCTTTGGCCTTATTTAGAAGAACTAATAGTTTGGTATTAATTTTATTCATGGGATTTAGTTTAAGTTTTTTGTAAGTGTCTTTATCGTTCAATAGACGGTTAGCTTCACCAATATAATTTTCAGTATCCATGATAACCAAACCCCCACCCTTATCCGCCGGTTTAATTGTGATGTTTTTATCTTTTTGTAGTTGTGTTAAAACCTCCCTTTCTTTCTTAGTCATATTATATTTGACATTACTTTTATCTTCTGTGTTTAGTTTATCTATGTCAGATAGAATTGATCTTTCAAAAACTTCGATATTACTCCCTTTACTGTGATAGGGGTAAAATTTGGATTTAGGTTTCAATTGTGTATGTGTAATTTTACTCGATACTTCTGCTGTTTGTCTAATTTGTCTTTCTATAGGGTTTTTTATAAAATGTCTTTTCAGGGTTAATTGTCTCACAAATTGTTTGATGTGTATGTGAGTTTCAAACTTATTCATTTTGACAGTAGGTGCAAATGTAAGTCATAGTTTTAATACTTTAGTTTCAACTTCTGTAAGTGTTTTTTTGCTGAGATTGAATATGCCTACTTTCTCTATTTCGATTTCTTCTTGGACTGTACGTTTCTTTCTACTTCCGTTTCCCCTAGTTCCTCTATGTTTCTTTTTGTTCTTGTTTTTCTCTGATCTAATGGGGCACTTACCCCTAAAAAATCCCCAGAAGTACTAGGTCTATTGGATACCCCGTCAGTGTTGGTGTTTTCAGTATTGTCTTGTTGTGGTGCTATTGTCTGAAATCTGTTTCTTTTAGGAATTGACCATTCTTTTTTCTTGAGGTGGCTGGGTTTATTTCCTTTATTGAAACCTCCTTGTTTTGTGTAATAGTGTTCCTGATCATTTCTGTAGTGATCCCCAGTGTAGTTTCTGTGATATGATGTATGGGATGGTATAGGTTTTCTAAAGTTCTGGTATTCATTATTTGTTCCATTATTGCTATATGGTCTAAGTTGATAACTATCCTCTTTATGGTGAGTATACCTATTTGATCTATAGTCTTGGTCATAGTTTTCTAGGTGAACATTTTCCCGGTGAACATTTTCCCTTTCATACATCCATCTACGGTGTCTTGGTGAAGTGAAAGTATTATATCTATAATCTTGATTTTTATTTTCAAAATGAACATTTCTTTTCTCATGTGTGTACCTATTATTTGCTGGTGACATATAAGTGTTGTCATTCCTATGTGGCCTCATATGTTGGTGCTGAGTGTTTGGATCTTCATATCCTCGTGAAACGGCTTTGTTGTGAAAATTATTGTGACTATGCATCTGGGTGGTGTATTCATTATACCCCTCTATGTGTCTAGGTCTATAATAGTGCTCATTATGTGTCATATTTTCTTTTATAGGTCTCATTTCTCTATGAGTATCAGGTTTAGACTGATTTTCAGGATTAGGTTCTGTATGCTCTATGTTGTCAGATTCTAAATCTTCTGTATTGTCAGGGGGGGTAATGGTCTGGTGGTAATCTTGTTGATCTCTGTTTAGTTTGCGCCATTTGACTGACATTATATTTTTATTCGTATTGTTCAGATTTTCAATTATCTGTTTTTGTTTATTTAGGACTATGTCATTTTCTTGGTAATCGGTTATTTTATCTTTAATTGTTTCTATTTTGGTTTTGAAATCTACTAAGCTAGCTGTCCTTGATTTTTTGAGTATTTCTATCAAGCCAAATGAGGCTTTTTCTAAGGTGTCAAACCATTCAATACTGTGCTCTTCATTTAATTCAAATGTGCATTTCTTTTCAAGTCTGAGCCCTCTTGGTATTAATTTGTTGGTGATATATTTCTCTAAGAATACTAGTTCAATATTTTGTTTTAATTCTTTAACTAATAGATTCTCTAATTTGGACATAAGTTCTCCTAAATCTATATTTTCCACTGTATCTGTTATTTCTATTTCAGATGTCATGTTGGAGAGTAATTGGTCTCTAACTGTAAATATTTCCATATTATGTCACTACTTTATATATTTCTAAGTTAAATATATAATGGATGAGAGATGCAGCTACCAAATTTATGGGAAAAGAAGTACTAAAAAAGTGTTGGGTATATGGTGCGCAAATCTGCCCCTTGCAATACACACTAATCTGCTCCCATAAAGCAGATAATGCAAGAACTGGTACAAAGAAAAAGAGAGATGTGTGTATGCGCTAAACAGCTCTGGGGATGATGAATATTCTATAAATATATATTAGTATATTTAGAGATATGAATTATGAAGGTATATATTATGAAAACACTTTGTGTGGCATAAAAATATAGTGTAGATGTTACAGAGTCTACCTGTGCGACTAGTTTAAATCTAATATCCAAGCAACTAAAATGAATCAAATATCAAAGCAATATGTATATCAAAATAAAATTTATTTATCTTAATTAAAATAACAATGAAATATTGTCTACTGATACTATGATATTATGACCGGTCATATATAGTAACAAACTCTATGCTAAAACATAAAAAATAAGCTAAAAATAGCTGACTATTTGTGCAGCTCAGTCTAAAATTATATTGGGATAGTAGCCCTATATGAGAGAGTAAATCCACCTATGGAATCTTGGCTTTTATAACAGTGAAAGTTCCGTTTGGGAAAGAGGTAGATATCAAACTACCTAGGGATGAAGTATTATTATGGCTCCGTTATAGGAGTAAACAGGTGTTAAAAGTCCCGTATGGAGATATTGAAAGTTCCGTAATTGGCAGTTTCTGTGAAAATAAGTTGATACCTTCTTTTAGGAATAACTTACTGACAACCACGCTGCAGGACCGCTACACCTCTATGGTGCCTACCTGCTCTTTAGTCTAGCTGAATCCTCCGTCAGGGTATGGCACAGGTGTCCGGCGCGGCTCACTACAGCTGGTGACGTCAGGAACGCTGGATGCGTGTCGAATGTAGGTCCGGTCTCGATGAAAAAAACTCTGCGCAGAGTATTGGAAGTGGATCAAATAATCCCAACGAATCCTTTGCAATCCTTGTAGATAATTATATATTCTCACTTTGTAATTGTTCTTCTAGGTCCATCAACGCGTTTCACCATATAGAATGGCTTTATCAAGATGGTTTAAGCTGGTTCTGAGATCCTTTATAAATGTGTAGTTCATCTGTGATTGGTCATAAGTTAATTGATAAATTGTTGATTCCTTAAGGTGGATTTGCTTAAAGGTTGATTTACTTAAGGTGGATTATCTAGGTTCTCTTTTTGTATTGAATAGAGCTTTTTCTTAATGCAGTTTATATATAGTTGCTTTTGTGTATATACATGATTTCTTATGGTGTAAAAATGTAAGATCTGTGTATTAAAAATTAATTCCTTTTACTCAATTGGTATATTCTATAAAACATATAAATGGAGTTAGTATAATATAAACATAGTAGTATAAACATAGTAGTGTATCTTTAAAAATTGGTAATAGAATCCTAAAAATAGTATACAAAGTTATATACTGTAAAAATATGCATAATACAAACTCGTCGTTCATGCATACATTATACAGATCATCTAAAATTGGGACTGATATAGTTAAAACTTACATCTATATTCATTAGAACTTTTTCTTATTCTATCAGTATTAGCATATGTGAGTTAAAAATTATACAACATTATTGTTGTTAAACCGTTATTAACCCTAGATGTCAGTACTTAATAGTTGGTCTTGTAAGATAAAAGGTCCCATAAATGTCTTTGGTCTCAAAAATATGTATGACCTATTTGGTTCAGAAGTTTTTAAATATTGTATGACTGTGTATTTTATATAATAATTGTGGATCCCAATTATATTCACTAAAATGTCTTATATGAACTGTGACTCTAAAGGTAAGGTAATCGTATAAAGAATCTTAAAAAGGATCATTAAATCTATAGTAGGGTACATATGGGAAGGTATTATGTTTTAATGTTTGAAATACAATTCCATTGAGGCTATTATTTGGCTATTGTACTGGTGTGTACAATGTTGGAATGGTGGGGAGTTGTAAGATTAGCAGTCTAGAATGAATGGATTTAAATCTAGCTCCGAATTTAGTCCTTGTGGGAATAGTGTTTTTAATTCAAAAATAAGTTCTGCTTCTTTTCTAAGGAGTAATTGATCAAAATTTCCTCCTCTCCATGGTTTTGCGATCTTGCAAATACCCCAATATTTAAGGTCGTTGGTGTTATTGTGGTGTACTGTCCTGAAGTGTTCATACAGCCTAGTTTCTTGGTCACCTTTTTTTATGAGATTGAGGTGTTCCCTAATTCTAGTGCGTAAAACTCTGGAGGTCTCTCCCAAATATTGTTTGCCACATGTGCACTGAATCAGGTATATGATGCCCTTATCACTGCATCTAATGGTCTCTTTGATATTGTATGTCTTGCCTGTATTGAAAGATTTGTAATCTTTACATTTTGTGCTATGTTGGCAAGCTTTACAGCTATAGCATGGGTAGTATCCCCTTAATTTTCTTCCCATCAAATCTTTCTCTTTGGTTTTATGGTTTGCTTTCTTAAAGTCGCTAGGTGCAAGAATATTTTTAATGTTATTTGCTTTCCTGTACACAATACTAGGGTGATCGGAGATACTGTTTCCCAAAATTGGATCAGATTTAATCAGATGCCAGTGTTTGTTTAAAATTCTAGTTAGATGTTTGTGATGATAATTATAATTAGTTATTAATGGTACTTTTAAGATTTCATTGGTTTGGTTATCAACTTTTGGGTTTTTTGAGAGTATATTTTGTCTGTCCATATTTCTCACTTTAATGATTTCATCTTTCAGAATATGTTGATCATATCCTTTTTCTAAGAATCTGTCCTCTAGGATCTTAACCTGTGTATCGTAATCAGAAAGTTTGGAGCAATTGCGTCTAATTCTAAGGAATGTACAAAAATTACCATCTTATCTTAAAGACACTACAGATGTCCTAAATCTATTACAAAATCTAAATTGGCAAGATGAGTATATTTTGGCAACCAGCAACGTAAGCTCGCTATACACCAGTATCAAACACGATAAGGGCATTGCAGCCATAGATTGGTTCCTAAAAAGCGAGAACAGCTTCCAATTGAAACATAAACAATTTTTATTAACATGTAATGAATTTATACTGGAAAACAATGTTTTCGCTTTTAATGATGATATATATCTTCAAATACAAGGTACAGCAATGGGCACAAGGTTTACTCCCAGCTATGCTAACTTGTTTATGGGTAAATGGGAACACCATTTCACCCAAGAGCATGAGTTGGGAGCAAACCTCGTGCTGTTCAAAAGATATATCGACGACATTTTAATAGTATGGAAGGGGAGTGAGGAGAGCTTAATAACCTTCTTCCAAGATATGAATCACAATGATCTAAACTTGAAATTCACTTACACAATAAGCAGACAACAAATAACGTTTTTAGATTTGGACATCTTTATAGAACACGGAGAACTAACAACTAAAAACCATTTCAAAACAACGGATGCCAATAACTATATCCCCACACATAGTTGTCACCTGAAAAGGTGGATAAATAACATCCCTAAGGGCCAATTCCTTAGAATTAGACGCAATTGCTCCAAACTTTCTGATTACGATACACAGGTTAAGATCCTAGAGGACAGATTCTTAGAAAAAGGATATGATCAACATATTCTGAAAGATGAAATCATTAAAGTGAGAAATATGGACAGACAAAATATACTCTCAAAAAACCCAAAAGTTGATAACCAAACCAATGAAATCTTAAAAGTACCATTAATAACTAATTATAATTATCATCACAAACATCTAACTAGAATTTTAAACAAACACTGGCATCTGATTAAATCTGATCCAATTTTGGGAAACAGTATCTCCGATCACCCTAGTATTGTGTACAGGAAAGCAAATAACATTAAAAATATTCTTGCACCTAGCGACTTTAAGAAAGCAAACCATAAAACCAAAGAGAAAGATTTGATGGGAAGAAAATTAAGGGGATACTACCCATGCTATAGCTGTAAAGCTTGCCAACATAGCACAAAATGTAAAGATTACAAATCTTTCAATACAGGCAAGACATACAATATCAAAGAGACCATTAGATGCAGTGATAAGGGCATCATATACCTGATTCAGTGCACATGTGGCAAACAATATTTGGGAGAGACCTCCAGAGTTTTACGCACTAGAATTAGGGAACACCTCAATCTCATAAAAAAAGGTGACCAAGAAACTAGGCTGTATGAACACTTCAGGACAGTACACCACAATAACACCAACGACCTTAAATATTGGGGTATTTGCAAGATCGCAAAACCATGGAGAGGAGGAAATTTTGATCAATTACTCCTTAGAAAAGAAGCAGAACTTATTTTTGAATTAAAAACACTATTCCCACAAGGACTAAATTCGGAGCTAGATTTAAATCCATTCATTCTAGACTGCTAATCTTACAACTCCCCACCATTCCAACATTGTACACACCAGTACAATAGCCAAATAATAGCCTCAATGGAATTGTATTTCAAACATTAAAACATAATACCTTCCCATATGTACCCTACTATAGATTTAATGATCTTTTTAAGATTCTTTATACGATTACCTTACCTTTAGAGTCACAGTTCATATAAGACATTTTAGTGAATATAATTGGGATCCACAATTATTATATAAAATACACAGTCATACAATATTTAAAAACTTCTGAACCAAATAGGTCATACATATTTTTGAGACCAAAGACATTTATGGGACCTTTTATCTTACAAGACCAACTATTAAGTACTGACATCTAGGGTTAATAACGGTTTAACAACAATAATGTTGTATAATTTTTAACTCACATATGCTAATACTGATAGAATAAGAAAAAGTTCTAATGAATATAGATGTAAGTTTTAACTATATCAGTCCCAATTTTAGATGATCTGTATAATGTATGCATGAACGACGAGTTTGTATTATGCATATTTTTACAGTATATAACTTTGTATACTATTTTTAGGATTCTATTACCAATTTTTAAAGATACACTACTATGTTTATACTACTATGTTTATATTATACTAACTCCATTTATATGTTTTATAGAATATACCAATTGAGTAAAAGGAATTAATTTTTAATACACAGATCTTACATTTTTACACCATAAGAAATCATGTATATACACAAAAGCAACTATATATAAACTGCATTAAGAAAAAGCTCTATTCAATACAAAAAGAGAACCTAGATAATCCACCTTAAGTAAATCAACCTTTAAGCAAATCCACCTTAAGGAATCAACAATTTATCAATTAACTTATGACCAATCACAGATGAACTACACATTTATAAAGGATCTCAGAACCAGCTTAAACCATCTTGATAAAGCCATTCTATATGGTGAAACGCGTTGATGGACCTAGAAGAACAATTACAAAGTGAGAATATATAATTATCTACAAGGATTGCAAAGGATTCGTTGGGATTATTTGATCCACTTCCAATACTCTGCGCAGAGTTTTTTTCATAGAGACCGGACCTACATTCGACACGCATCCAGCGTTCCTGACGTCACCAGCTGTAGTGAGCCGCGCCGGACACCTGTGCCATACCCTGACGGAGGATTCAGCTCGACTAAAGAGCAGGTAGGCACCATAGAGGTGTAGCGGTCCTGCAGCGTGGTTCTCAGTAAGTTATTCCTAAAAGAAGGTATCAACTTATTTTCACAGAAACTGCCAATTACGGAACTTTCAATATCTCCATACGGGACTTTTAACACCTGTTTACTCCTATAACGGAGCCATAATAATACTTCATCCCTAGGTAATTTGATATCTACCTCTTTCCCAAACGGAACTTTCACTGTTATAAAAGCCAAGATTCCATAGGTGGATTTACTCTCTCATATAGGGCTACTATCCCAATATAATTTTAGACTGAGCTGCACAAATAGTCAGCTATTTTTAGCTTATTTTTTATGTTTTAGCATAGAGTTTGTTACTATATATGACCGGTCATAATATCATAGTATCAGTAGACAATATTTCATTGTTATTTTAATTAAGATAAATAAATTTTATTTTGATATACATATTGCTTTGATATTTGATTCATTTTAGTTGCTTGGATATTAGATTTAAACTAGTCGCACAGGTAGACTCTGTAACATCTACACTATATTTTTATGCCACACAAAGGCCTAGATTTGGAGTTCGGCGGTAAAAGGTCTGTTAACGCTCCGCGGGCTTTTTTCTGGCCGCACCATAAAATTAACTCTGGTATCGAGAGTTCAAACAAATGCTGCGTTAGGCTCCAAAAAAGGAGCGTAGAGCATTTTTACCGCAAATGCAACTCTCGATACCAGAGTTGCTTACGGACGCGGCCGGCCTCAAAAACGTGCTCGTGCACGATTCTCCCATAGGAAACAATGGGGCTGTTTGAGCTGTAAAAAAACCTAACACCTGCAAAAAAGCAGCGTTCAGCTCCTAACGCAGCCCCATTGTTTCCTATGGGGAAACACTTCCTACGTCTGCACCTAACACTCTAACATGTACCCCGAGTCTAAACACCCCTAACCTTACACTTATTAACCCCTAATCTGCCGCCCCCGCTATCGCTGACCCCTGCATATTTTTTTTAACCCCTAATCTGCCGCTCCGTAAACCGCCGCAACCTACGTTATCCCTATGTACCCCTAATCTGCTGCCCCTAACACCGCCGACCCCTATATTATATTTATTAACCCCTAACCTGCCCCCCACAACGTCGCCGACACCTGCCTACACTTATTAACCCCTAATCTGCCGAGCGGACCTGAGCGCTACTATAATAAAGTTATTAACCCCTAATCCGCCTCACTAACCCTATCATAAATAGTATTAACCCCTAATCTGCCCTCCCTAACATCGCCGACACCTAACTTCAATTATTAACCCCTAATCTTCCGATCGGAGCTCACCGCTATTCTAATAAATGGATTAACCCCTAAAGCTAAGTCTAACCCTAACACTAACACCCCCCTAAGTTAAATATAATATTTATCTAACGAAATAAATTAACTCTTATTAAATAACTTATTCCTATTTAAAGCTAAATACTTACCTGTAAAATAAATCCTAATATAGCTACAATATAAATTATAATTATATTATAGCTATTTTAGGATTAATATTTATTTTACAGGCAACTTTGTAATTATTTTAACCAGGTACAATAGCTATTAAATAGTTAAGAACTATTTAATAGTTACCTAGTTAAAATAATAACAAATTTACCTGTAAAATAAATCCTAACCTAAGTTATAATTAAACCTAACACTACCCTATCAATAAAATAATTAAATAAACTACCTACAATTACCTACAATTAACCTAACACTACACTATCAATAAATTAATTAAACACAATTCCTACAAATAAATACAATTAAATAAACTAGCTAAAGTACAAAAAATAAAAAAGAACTAAGTTACAGAAAATAAAAAAATATTTACAAACATAAGAAAAATATTACAACAATTTTAAACTAATTACACCTACTCTAAGCCCCCTAATAAAATAACAAAGCCCCCCAAAATAAAAAATTCCCTACCCTATTCTAAATTTAAAAAGTTACAAGCTCTTTTACCTTACCAGCCCTGAACAGGGCCCTTTGCGGGGCATGCCCCAAGAATTTCAGCTCTTTTGCCTGTAAAAAAAAACATACAATACCCCCCCCCCAACATTACAACCCACCACCCACATACCCCTAATCTAACCCAAACCCCCCTTAAATAAACCTAACACTAATCCCCTGAAGATCTTCCTACCTTGTCTTCACCATCCAGGTATCACCGATCCGTCCTGGCTCCAAGATCTTCATCCAACCCAAGCGGGGGTTGGCGATCCATAATCCGGTCCAGAAGAGGCTCCAAAGTCTTCCTCCTATCCGGCAAGAAGAGGACATCCGGACCGGCAAACATCTTCTCCAAGCGGCATCTTCGATCTTCTTCCATCCGGAGCGAAGCGGCAGGATCCTGAAGACCTCCAGTGCGGAACATCCATCCGGACCGACGACTGAACGACGAATGACTGTTCCTTTAAGGGACGTCATCCAAGATGGCGTCCCTCGAATTCCGATTGGCTGATAGGATTCTATCAGCCAATCGGAATTAAGGTAGGAATTTTCTGATTGGCTGATGGAATCAGCCAATCAGAATCAAGTTCAATCCGATTGGCTGATCCAATCAGCCAATCAGATTGAGCTCGCATTCTATTGGCTGTTCCGATCAGCCAATAGAATGCGAGCTCAATCTGATTGGCTGATTGGATCGGCCAATCGGATTGAACTAGATTCTGATTGGCTGATTCCATCAGCCAATCAGAAAATTCCTACCTTAATTCCGATTGGCTGATAGAATCCTATCAGCCAATCGGAATTCGAGGGACGCCATCTTGGATGACGTCCCTTAAAGGAACAGTCATTCGTCGTTCAGTCGTCGGTCCGGATGGATGTTCCGCGCTGGAGGTCTTCAGGATCCTGCCGCTTCGCTCCGGATGGAAGAAGATCGAAGATGCCGCTTGGAGAAGATGTTTGCCGGTCCGGATGTCCTCTTCTTGCCGGATAGGAGGAAGACTTTGGAGCCTCTTCTGGACCGGATTATGGATCGCCAACCCCCGCTTGGGTTGGATGAAGATCTTGGAGCCAGGACGGATCGGTGATACCTGGATGGTGAAGACAAGGTAGGAAGATCTTCAGGGGATTAGTGTTAGGTTTATTTAAGGGGGGTTTGGGTTAGATTAGGGGTATGTGGGTGGTGGGTTGTAATGTTGGGGGGGGGGTATTGTATGTTTTTTTTTACAGGCAAAAGAGCTGAAATTCTTGGGGCATGCCCCGCAAAGGGCCCTGTTCAGGGCTGGTAAGGTAAAAGAGCTTGTAACTTTTTAAATTTAGAATAGGGTAGGGAATTTTTTATTTTGGGGGGCTTTGTTATTTTATTAGGGGGCTTAGAGTAGGTGTAATTAGTTTAAAATTGTTGTAATATTTTTCTTATGTTTGTAAATATTTTTTTATTTTCTGTAACTTAGTTCTTTTTTATTTTTTGTACTTTAGCTAGTTTATTTAATTGTATTTATTTGTAGGAATTGTGTTTAATTAATTTATTGATAGTGTAGTGTTAGGTTAATTGTAGGTAATTGTAGGTAGTTTATTTAATTATTTTATTGATAGGGTAGTGTTAGGTTTAATTATAACTTAGGTTAGGATTTATTTTACAGGTAAATTTGTTATTATTTTAACTAGGTAACTATTAAATAGTTCTTAACTATTTAATAGCTATTGTACCTGGTTAAAATAATTACAAAGTTGCCTGTAAAATAAATATTAATCCTAAAATAGCTATAATATAATTATAATTTATATTGTAGCTATATTAGGATTTATTTTACAGGTAAGTATTTAGCTTTAAATAGGAATAAGTTATTTAATAAGAGTTAATTTATTTCGTTAGATTTAAATTATATTTAACTTAGGGGGGTGTTAGTGTTAGGGTTAGACTTAGCTTTAGGGGTTAATCCATTTATTAGAATAGCGGTGAGCTCCGGTCGGCAGATTAGGGGTTAATAATTGAAGTTAGGTGTCAGCGATGTTAGGGAGGGCAGATTAGGGGTTAATACTATTTATGATAGGGTTAGTGAGGCGGGTTAGGGGTTAATAACTTTATTATAGTAGCGCTCAGGTCCGCTCGGCAGATTAGGAGTTAATAAGTGTAGGCAGGTGTCGGCGACGTTGTGGGGGGCAGATTAGGGGTTAATAAATATAATATAGGGGTCGGCGGTGTTAGGGGTAGCAGATTAGGGGTACATAGGGATAACGTAGGTGGCGGCGCTTTGCGGTCGGAAGATTAGGGGTTAATTATTTTAAGTAGCTGGCGGCGACGTTGTGGGGGGCAGGTTAGGGGTTAATAAATATAATACAGGGGTCGGCGGGGTTAGGGGCAGCAGATTAGGGGTACATAAATATAACGTAGGTGGCGGTCGGCAGATTAGGGGTTAAAAATTTTAATCGAGTGTCGGCGATGTGGGGGGGCCTCGGTTTAGGGGTACATAGGTAGTTTATGGGTGTTAGTGTACTTTAGGGTACAGTAGTTAAGAGCTTTATAAACCGGCGTTAGCCAGAAAGCTCTTAACTCCTGCTATTTTCAGGCGGCTGGAATTTTGTCGTTAGAGCTCTAACGCTCACTTCAGAAACGACTCTAAATACCAGCGTTAGAAAGATCCCATTGAAAAGATAGGCTACGCAAATGGCGTAGGGGGATCTGCGGTATGGAAAAGTCGCGGCTGAAAAGTGAGCGTTAGACCCTTTAATCACTGACTCCAAATACCAGCGGGCGGCCAAAACCAGCGTTAGGAGCCTCTAACGCTGGTTTTGACGGCTACCGCCGAACTCCAAATCTAGGCCAAAGTGTTTTCATAATATATACCTTCATAATTCATATCTCTAAATATACTAATATATATTTATAGAATATTCATCATCCCCAGAGCTGTTTAGCGCATACACACATCTCTCTTTTTCTTTGTACCATTGCTCTAAATGAACAAGTAAACCTCCAGCATCTTATCCATGGATCCATAAAGGAGCAGCTACCCTCCATAGGGATCAAAGTTCTCTGAGCCATAGTAGAAAAGCTCCCTTCTACTTAGGGCACCGTGCATTTAATGGAGTCAGCAACAGTAAAATCCTTTAAAGGACGGCAGACAGGGAGAAAGGTATTCCTAGCTTCTCTTACTCCCATGAAAATTTCCATAGCATGTCTAGAAACATTTCCTCAAAGGAAGGAACATCATAGAAATGACAAGTTAACAAAACTTCCAAGGGTTAACAACGACAGGGGTATTGATTTTATCCAAGAAGCTAAAACCTCCTTTAACAGTACACGAGGTATGCAAGCATACATCTAAAGGATACCACTTTAGTATCAGATAAAGGAATTATAATGTCCGAATCTGAGACTTCACCCTCAGAGGCTACCGAATTATTCTCCTCATCAAACTTATGAAGAAAAACAACTTCAGTAGCAGCAGAGAGGACAGAAACCTTACTATCTGAATCTCTTATGTTCCTTTGCCTCTTCCCTTAAAATGGGAAAAGCAGATAATGCCACAGATACCACTAAAGATACCTGGGCAGCAACTTCTGCAGGCAAATAAACTCCTCCAGGAGATAGATAGGAACCGCAGGGCACTGCTTGTGACTCCAATAAGCTTGGGACATATAAGGAGAAGGCTGTGGCATCGCCTGACAGCATCATCCTGAGAGACATAGATTGGGCAACATATACAGGGAGTGCAGAATTATTAGGCAAGTTGTATTTTTGAGGATTAATTTTATTATTGAACAACAACCATGTTCTCAATGAACCCAAAAAACTCATTAATATCAAAGCTGAATAGTTTTGGAAGTAGTTTTTAGTTTGTTTTTAGTTATAGCTATTTTAGGGGAATATCTGTGTGTGCAGGTGACTATTACTGTGCATAATTATTAGGCAACTTAACAAAAAACAAATATATATACCCATTTCAATTATTTATTTTTACCAGTGAAACCAATATAACATCTCAACATTCACAAATATACATTTCTGACATTCAAAAACAAAACAAAAACAAATCAGTGACCAATATAGCCACCTTTCTTTGCAAGGACACTCAAAAGCCTGCCATCCATGGATTCTGTCAGTGTTTTGATCTGTTCACCATCAACATTCCGTGCAGCAGCAACCACAGCCTCCCAGACACTGTTCAGAGAGGTGTACTGTTTTCCCTCCTTGTAAATCTCACATTTGATGATGGACCACAGGTTCTCAATGGGGTTCAGATCAGGTGAACAAGGAGGCCATGTCATTAGATTTTCTTCTTTTATACCCTTTCTTGCCAGCCACGCTGTGGAGTACTTGGACGCGTGTGATGGAGCATTGTCCTGCATGAAAATCATGTTTTTCTTGAAGGATGCAGACTTCTTCCTGTACCACTGCTTGAAGAAGGTGTCTTCCAGAAACTGGCAGTAGGACTGGGAGTTGAGCTTGACTCCATCCTCAACCCGAAAAGGCCCCACAAGCTCATCTTTGATGATACCAGCCCAAAACAGTACTCCACCTCCACCTTGCTGGCGTCTGAGTCGGACTGGAGCTCTCTGCCCTTTACCAATCCAGCCACGGGCCCATCCATCTGGCCCATCAAGACTCACTCTCATTTCATCAGTCCATAAAACCTTAGAAAAATCAGTCTTGAGATATTTCTTGGCCCAGTCTTGACGTTTCAGTTTGTGTGTCTTGTTCAGTGGTGGTCGTCTTTCAGCCTTTCTTACCTTGGCCATGTCTCTGAGTATTGCACACCTTGTGCTTTTGGGCACTCCAGTGATGTTGCAGCTCTGAAATATGGCCAAACTGGTGGCAAGTGGCATCTTGGCAGCTGCACGCTTGACTTTTCTCAGTTCATGGGCAGTTATTTTGCGCCTTGGTTTTTCCACACGCTTCTTGCGACCCTGTTGACTATTTTGAATGAAACGCTTGATTGTTCGTTGATCACGCTTCAGAAGCTTTGCAATTTTAAGAGTGCTGCATCCCTCTGCAAGATATCTCACTATTTTTTACTTTTCTGAGCCTGTCAAGTCCTTCTTTTGACCCATTTTGCCAAAGGAAAGGAAGTTGCCTAATAATTATGCACACCTGATATAGGGTGTTGATGTCATTAGACCACACCCCTTCTCATTACAGAGATGCACATCACCTAATATGCTTAATTGGTAGTAGGCTTTCAAGCCTATACAGCTTGGAGTAAGACAACATGCATAAAGAGGATGATGTGGTCAAAATACTCATTTGCCTAATAATTCTGCACTCCCTGTATCAGTAAAACAAGCCACACAGAATTGTATAGAGAACAATTTTTACCTCCATATATACCAGCATGATTGTCACCAACACAGGGACTCCATGCCCCAATACAATAAAAGTTTTGTATTTAATATAATTTTATGTAATAGGCAATGTACAGTCATTTTAAGAACTTAAGGGCTTATAAAAAATATTTATATTTAATATTTTTGTTTTTTATACCATAAGCAATCCACTGTTGCTTTTAAAACTATAATGGTTCTTATCCAAAAAAATTCTTTACCATATTTTTATACAATATTTTCATACAATAGGCAATGCACTGTCACTTTAAATCTTTTGACAGGAAAGCCAGCTTAACCTAACGCCCAGGTAGCCCAACATCTCAGTCTGATTGAGGTACCTAAACTACTCGTAAGCACTTGACACAGCGGGACAGAGGAAAAGACGCCGCTCCGCCATCACAACGGGCAAGTGGGTCACGTGGTTCACCCATTAGAATCCTGACAATTATGTGAGTGCACAAAAACTAGTCTGCGTATAGCAGAGTCCTCCCGCCACAAGAATGTGTAATGGTAGAGGACCATAGCGCTTGCAAGGATTCTGAGTAACAAACATGAGGCCGCTTGAGACTTGAGCCTATGTCAAAACATATGCCCAAAATAAAAAGCATTAGCCCTCCAAGTAATGTGACAACCCATACATAACACCTCATCAACATGTAAATCGTAGCCACAGCAATGGAGTCTGTTTAACATTTGGAAACAGTTACATTACTCAGGGCTACTGCTCTATAATCATCTCTATTAACCATGAATGGTGAAAAATTGTTGGTTTACCTAAAATCACAAACATGTCTCAAACATAAGCTTGCTTTGCCTACAATAAATAAAGGTTATATACTTAATTCTTAGAAAGGTATTAATCCCTGTCTCCAGTCATAAGAAAACTGCCCGCTCCCTGCCTTGAAACATCCTGATACAAGATATATGAGTCCCTTAACACTGCAGCTTCTTAAGTGCCCATCCCCCTATTAGAAGACAAAAGGGCACTTACCTGCATCTAGCCGTCCGGCAGGAGGACAGCCTACACTGTATGAGAGGATGCCACTCCTCACAGAGACCTGTAGAAAGAAAAAGAACAGAGTAAACCTACTCTGGCTTTTTGTACCATGGGCAGCAAGTATGTTAGGAAAACAGAGCAAGGCCCACCTTACAAGCTCCTAACTGGTTTAAAGCCACCACTACTCTACTGAAGAGATTGACGTGGACTACAGCTATACACAAAACAAAGGAAGATAAGAGTAAACCTACTCTGGCTTTTTAAAATAATAAAATCTTGCTTGTGACAAAAGAAATCCATTTTCTTCAGACACCAAAACTTCACCTCCTCCATTGACACAGGCAAAGAGAATGACTGGGGTTTGTGCAAAGGGGAGTGATACTTAACAGCTTGGCTGTAGTGCTCTTTGCCTCCTCCTGCTGGCCAGGAGTGATATTCCCAAAAGTAATTGATGACGCCGTGGACTCACCATATCTTAGGAAAGAAATGGGTTTTATTAAATCTAGGCCATTGTTTCTTTATTGTTTCAAATTCACACACTCATCAGAACAAATTTATAGAACAGGACAAATTCACTGTGAAAACTTTTAGCAGTGATGAGGGAAGACCAATGAGAAGCAAAATTGGTAGGGTCCAACCTGCGGAAGAGGCTAGTACAGTTAGGGAGAAAGGGTCATTAAGGACAAGTTTGAGAGATAGGCCAGAGCATGATGGTAATATAGTAATGGAAGGGCTTGAAAAGGATTCATACTAAGGTAGAACCCAGAGAGGCAGATGAAGGTAAACCGAGAAGGAGCAGAAACTAACAAATAATGTGACAAAAGTTGTTGTTTCACAGATTATAGGATGGGGAAAGGTTTGTTTGTCTTCCGCCCTAGTTGTCTGCTCTCTGTGAGCTACTCAAGGATGACTTGTAGCCACTATCTCAAGCTAATAATAAATATGTGTTTGCATGGATATCAATATGTATTAACTTTCTGACATCTGGCAGCATTCAGATATCGTATTGGCCCAGTCCACTTTTTTTCAAGGTACTAAGCCATCTTCTAATTATTATGAAGGTTAATTGCTACTAGTTTATTTCCTTTCCCTCTACCATGAAGAATAGCACAGTGCGACAATGGGTTTTATATGTACAGAGATGTAAACCCAATGTCATGGGAACCAAGGATCACACCCATGTGGTGCTCAAGGTACCACAAGATCTAGGGATTTTTTTTTTGCTGCATTCCCCAGAAGTAGTTGTGTTACTTTTCTCTCCCTGACATGTTTGAGAAAGATATCATAAAAATATACATTTTGACTACAGATAATAACCAGAAGATAATAACCCCAGTCGTTCTTTAAATTTGCATTGTAGTATATGTCAATACTTTGTGCTACCTCCCTTTGCCAAGATAACAGCTCGGAGTCTTCTCCTATAATGCCTGATGAGGTTGGAGAATGTATGGCAAGAGATCTGAGACCATACCGCCATACAGAATCTCTCCAGATTCTTCAAATTTCGAGGTCCACACTGGTGGACTTTCCTCTTCAGTTCACCCCACAGGTTTTCTATGGGGTTCAAGTTAGGGGACTGGGATGGCCATGGCAGGACCTTGATTTTGTGGTCAGTAAACCATTTTTGTGTTGATTTTGATATATGTTTTGGATCATTGTCCTGCTGAAAGATCCAACCATGGCCCATTTTAAGCTTTCTGGTAGAGGCAGTCATGTGTTTATTTAATATCTGTTGATATTTGATAGATGTCCATGATGCCATGTATCCTAACAAAATGCCCAGGTCCTCTGGTAGAAAAACAGCCCCAAAACATTAAAGAACCACCACTATATGTAACCGTGGGCATGAGGTACATTTCCTTATGGCTTCCTCTCTGTGTGTGCCAAGCTCATCTTTGGTGTTTATTGCCAAAAAGCGCTATTTTGGTTTCATCTGACCATAGAACCCGATCCCATTTGCAGTTCCAGTAGTGTCTGGCAAACTGAAGATGCTGGAGTTTGTTTTTGGATGAGAGTAGAGGCTTTTTTCTTGAATCCTTTCCAAACAACTTGTGGTGATGTAGGTGACGTTGGATTGTAGTTTTGGAGACTTTCTGACCCTAAGACACAACTACCTACTGTAATTCTCCAGCTGTGATCCATGGAGATATTTTGGCCACTCAAATCATACTCTTCACAGTGCATTGATACAATATAGACACTCGTCCTCTTCCAGGTTGATTCTTAACATTTACAGTTGAATGGAACTTCTTAATTTTTGCCCTGATGGTGGAAATGGGCATTTTCAATGCTTTTGCTATTTTCTTATAGCCACTTTCCATTTTGTGAAGCTTAGCAACCTTTTGCCGCACACGACAGCTATATCCTTTGATCTTACCCATAGTGATGAATGATGAAGGGAATTTGGCCTATGTGTTACATCATATTTGTACCCCTGTAAAACAGGAAGTCATGGTTAAACAATTTCCTGTTCCTAGTTACCAAGGTGTACTAAAAATGTAAAATATCAATGCGAATATACTTCAAATATATTTTTTTCATATGAATTCATAGGGGTAACAATAATTGTGCCACACATATATTTAACAAAGATTTTTTATTTTTTGGGGATAAACTTGTGTTTGCAATTGTTTGATATCCATGAGAGCAGAAAATTTTGGTGTATTTTTAACAAAAGATCAAAAGGTTAAACAATAAAGACAATTTTTCACAGCCTTCTTTCCTCATATTTACCAAGGGTGCCAATATTAGTGGAAAGCAGTGTAGCTCCCAGTAGTGCATTGCTTCTTCTTCAACAAAGGATACATAGAGAATGAAGCAAATTTGGTAATACCAGTAAATTGGAAAGTTGTTTAACATTGTACGCTTTATCTGAATCATGGACAGAACATTTGTGGTTTCATGTCCCTTTAAGAAGAATGGGCCTGTTGCTATAGACACAAACAACTGGAGTTTTTTTATTATTGTATTTGAAAATAAGCTCAATTTTGAAATTAAGTAAGCTGTTTCCATTTCCAGTGTAAATGTAGGGGGGTTTGTGTTGGGGTTTACAGTATAGAAATGGTTATGTAAGAAACAGTTTGTGGTCGGGACTTGTGGCTTGGTAGGCTTAATTTTGTGTAGGTGTTTTTTTTGTTCTATTGTTTGGTTGTCCTATGTGGGAGTTGTTAGCGTTGGGGTGTTTGCAGTGGGGCTTGTTTGTGATTAGGGTTCATTGTAGCAAAAGGGGATCAAGGACAGATTACCAAGGCTGGGGAGGTGCAATTAGAGTTATTTTATACTGGGTTTCAGAACTACAACATTAGCATTTTTGCAGTGGTCACACCTAAGGTTACATACAGCAGCTGGATAAGGAAAGTGCAGGTAGGAAATTTTGCAGTGGGAGCATTCAGTTGTTTACATCTGCCACTACCAGTAACGGTTTCCATAGGATCTGTTTACCATTAATGATGTATGTAATGGAAAAAAATGAATCTACAAATAAGATTAGATAAGGTTTTATTGAATTATTAAATATCACCTAGATTACGAGTTTTGTGCTAAACAGGGTGCCAAACTAACACCGAAAAAGTTGCGTTATTTCACTCTCCATAGCGTGGCCATTACGAGTTACTGAAAAGCCTCCTTGTGTGTGAGATATGATGGCGTTAAGCTCCATACCGCACAAAATCCAAGGACTGCTTTGACGTGCTCATGCACGCTTTCCCCCATAGATATCAATGGGGAGAGAGAGTTAGAAAAAAAAAACTACTGAATCCTATTGACTGTTCAAATCAGCCAATAGGATTTCAGTAGCTCTCCTACTATTGGCTGTTTTAAACAGCCAATAGGATTTCAGAAGCTCTCATCCTATTTGGCTGATTTGAATTTGAAGAATTAAATCAGCCAATAGGAATGCAAGGTACGCCATTTTGAAACGGCTACCTTGCATTCAACTTCAGTGTACGGAGGTGACTGTATGAAGAGGACGCTCTGTGCAGGATGGTATCGGCTTCCAGGATGGCTCCGCGCCGCCAGCATGAAGATAGAAGACGCCCCCGGGATGAAGATATCGCCGCCTGGATGAAGTCTTCTCGCCGCCTGGATGGAGATGGATGTCCGGACTTCAGGAACCGTGAGTAGATATTCTGGGGTTAGTATTAGGTTTTATTTTTTCGGGTGTTTTTTTTTTCAGATTAGGGCTTTGGGCTTTTGTAAAAGCGCTGAATTTCCCTTTTAAGGGCAGCGAAAAAGAGCTGAATGTCCTTTTAAGGGCAATGCCCATACAAATGCCCCTTTAGGGGCAATGGGTAGCTTAGGTTTTTTTTAGAGTTAGTTTTTTTATTTTGGGGGGTTGGTTGGGTGGTGGGTTTTACTGTTAGGGGGACTTTGTATTTTTTTACAGGTAAAATAGCTGTTTAACTTAGGGCAGTGCCCTACAAAAGGCCCTTTTAAGGGCTATTGGTAGTTTATTGTATGCTAGGGGGTGTTTTTATTTTGGGGGGACTATTTTATTTTTATAGGGCTATTCGATTAAGTGTAATTGGTTTTTTTTTATTTCTTTTTATTGAGAGAATACATGTGTATACATATATCATATTGTCATTACATTGCAATTTTTACTACAGTCAAGAAAAAAATTCTCATCATTTATAGATACAGCAATGACCATAAGAAACAGTTCCACTATATAATACGTTTCTAAAGCCAAAGTAGTAATATATATCGTCCACATGTACATGATATTTATATCTTTCACATGTAGCAAACTCTTTATATTTTCCACTTAGAGAAAATTACTCCTCTCAACTATTCCCTAATCTAACCTATTAACTATCTAACCTTAAACCTAACCTATAGGAACAAGTTAGCAAGCTGGTCTTTATACTCCTTTTCTTTGATCATTACCTTATTCTCTCCTTGTCCATTTAAGCAACCTTGAGGACCCAGCAAAGAGAAAAAAAAAAGGGGAGAGGAAGGCCAATTGCCCATTCTCCACTCTCTCCCCCTAATGTCTCCGTTCTTCATAAGGGAACACTATGTGATTCCTCTCCCCTCGCAGGAAGTCTTCTAAGAAGATACTAGTGTGTCGAAATGGTGAGAGAACCTGGCTTTGGACTTCTAACTCAAATGTTAAAATTAATCTACGCCATTTTTGCAAAAATAAGTTTAGCCTGTTACAGACATCTACTCCAACATCAATTTGCTCCACAAACAATTGCGCCTTCAGCATATTGCAAAAGTAGGCCACAGTAGGTCGTG
This sequence comes from Bombina bombina, assembly GCF_027579735.1. NCBI lineage: Eukaryota > Metazoa > Chordata > Amphibia > Anura > Bombinatoridae > Bombina > Bombina bombina. Next base: position 613,446,034 of record NC_069501.1, on the reverse strand, counting down.
TAGTTTCAGTCCAATGTTTAAGTATACTTTTCCTTGCTAAAAAAATAACCAGAGTCAATTCTGAGTCTTGTTGTCTGTACTGCTTGTCACAATTCAGGAACAATACATCATTAGGTCTAAGGATAATCGGGATATTCATCTTTTTGTTAATCCAGTATTATAGTTGGTTCAAGAACTGCCTTACCATCAGGCAGTCCCAGATACAGCGCAACAGGCCAGGGGACTCCGCAGAGCATTTGGAGCATTTGTTAGGCCAATCAGGGACCCATTTAGCTAATCTTCTAGGGGTTAGGTAGGCCTTGTGTAAGAACCTGGTTTGGGTTTCTCTCAGATTAGCAGATAGAGTGGCTTTCCTAACCTTTTCTAGACACTCCCGAGCCTCCTCCCATGTAGTTCCCCAGACCAGCTCCTTTTCCCATCCTGTCAGGTCGGTTGGCTGTAATTGCAGCAGTCGCTTTTGCAAGAAGGTTTGGTATATTTCCGATAGAGACAATCCACCCATTTTGAAAAGGGATTGGGTGAGTCGGAAAAGAGTGAGCACTCCCAAAAATCTGGGTTATCTCTGATCAATGTACCCACATAGTGACAAACCTGTAAATAGGTATAAAAGTGATTATTTGGGAGGTTGTACTCTCTTTGTAGCAAGGAAAAAGACTTCTGAGAATGGGTTAATGGCTCCATTAGCGAGCCGACATTCTTCAAACCCATTTTTTCCCATTGCATAAAAGGTTTCATATCTATACCCACCGGAAAATCCTGATTACCGCTGAGAGGAAGGTGGAACTGTGACTTTTTAAAAAAAATCTATGGGCTTGATACCAAGCCCTCATCGGGTCATGATATAGGAGATTCAAACCTACCAGTTTAGCTGCCCCTGATTTCGGCATATGTGGTAAATATGATAAGGAGATGCCTCCTAGAACTGTGTGTTCTAAATTATGTCTATAGAAATGATGTGTACCAACCTGCCAGTCTAAGACTAAGCGGCAACGACAAGCCACCATTAAGAAAGGTCATATTCAATTTATCAGTAGATATTCGGGGCCTGCCCCCCCCACCAAATAAAGTATCTCATCGCAGAATTTAAAGATTTCACATCATTTTTAGTAAGCAATAAAGGCAGCATAAACAATGGGTACAGGAGGCGAGGTAGAATCACCATCTTCATGAGTCTGACCCTACCCGCTAACAATATAGGAAGAGACTTCCAGCTCCTTATCAGACTACATAGTTAGTAGAATACAGTTTGTTGGGGTTCATATGAATCTGAATACCAAGGTAAGTTATCATCTGATTTGCTATTGCAAACCGACAGTCATGGTCTCATTTGTTATTTTTATGTAGCCACAGGATCTCGGACTTCTGCATATTAGCCTTTTATCCTGAGAAGGATCCAAAATCCTGTAGCATCCTCAAAATGGATGGAATGTGAGTCTTGGGATCCTGAATGAACAGCATCATATAATCCACATATAATGCCAGATGTTGGGGGTCTCCTGCAACATCAATACCCGGGAACTCTTATAATTTAATAGCTAGGGGCTTTAGGGCCAAGTTAAATAATAGCGGAGACAGGGGACATCCCTGCCTCGCACCTCGATGCAAAACAACATCGGAAAATAATAAGTTATTGACACATTCATGAATCAGATCTTTTAAGATAAATTTAAGGCGCTCTGCCTGAAGCTTTGTTAGAATTTTATAGTCCGAGTTTAATAACAAGATCGGCCTATACGATTCTGGGAGAAGAGTGTCCTTTCCCGCTTTAGGGATAAGAGTAATGTACGCAGCCGAAAATGTCTTAGCCGGTTTATCAGCATTGGAGAAATAGCCCGAGTAGAGGTCCATGAGCACTGGAACGACCTGCAGCTTCAACATTCTATAAAATTCTATGGGCAGCCCATCAGGGCCCACCACTTTACCCAAGGCTAAGGACATAATCGTCTTATCCACCTCTTTCCTAGTAATAGGTGCGTTAATCTTGTCCAATTGCTCGTCCGATACTCACAGCTGTTCAATGGAGTCCCAAAACTCCTGCAAGGCTTCCTCTGACAAGTTTCCCCCTATCTTTAAATGCGGCAACAAACCGCTTAGACGTTTTTAGGTTGACCAAGGAAGCTAATAATCTGCCCGACTTGTCTCCATGTCTATAGTATCTGCTCCTAGTTCTGAAAAGTGTTTGAGAGGCTTGATAAGCCAGAAGCACATCATACTCTTTCTTGGTAGCAATATACTTTTGATGGTGAAGCCATGTGGGAGCATTCCGATAAGTAAGATAGGAAGCGGCCAGGTCGTCCCTCAACCTTTCCAACCTTTCTGTATGTGTTTTTTTCTATGAGACAGAAAAGCTAAAATGTTTTCCGTAAGTACCACCTTTGCCATTTGCCAAAAAAGCTCTAGGGGTCAGCAAATGCTGCGCATTATTAACCTGATCACTCCACCATGTACTGCTGAAATTCCTGAGATGTAACCAGGTACTGTGGGAATCTAAGAGTTTGTTGGTTACCCGAGGGTGCTAAAGTGTCTAAAAAAAGTCCTATGGGCGCATGATCATAGACAATCACCTCCCCTATCTTAGCTTACATAATTTGGGGAATCAAGGAGTAAGAGGTCAGACACAAATCAATGCGAGACATGGTGGGCGAGGCCCGGGAGACACAGGTATAGTCTTTGCCATCTGGGTTTAGTTTACGCCATATGTCTATCACGTCCAATGAGGATGTCAGAGTCTGAAAAACTTCTAATTTAAATTTGTTGCTAACCTTAGGTCGAGGTCCACCACTACATCTACTGGTGTCCCTGAACCTGTCACACTATGGATTGGGGGTTAGATTGAAGTCACCTCCAATGATGATGGCAGTATCCAAAAAGGGGGTCAAAATTCTAGTAATTGTTTTTATTTTTGATAATTTAGTTTATTATTTTTTGGAAGCTTAGTGTTTTTTATTTTTCATAATTTAGTGTTTATTATTTTTTGGGATTTTAGATTTTTTAATTTTTTTCGTAGTGTTAGTTTTTTTTAAATTTGTAATTTAGATTTTTTTAATTGGTAGTATTTTTTTATTTTATTAGAATAGTAATGCTAGGTTAATTTATAGTTTAATGTTAGGTTTATTTTTATTTCACAGGTAAGTTTTTATTTATTTAAATATAGTTATATTGTAATTTTAATTTAAAGTTAGGGGGGATGTTAGGTTTAGGGGTTAATAGTTTAATTTAGTGTTTCGCAATGTGGGGGGCCAGTGGTTTAGTGGTTAATAGGTTTATTGAGTGTCAGCAATTTGGAAGGTTTAGGGATTAATAGGTTTATTATAGTGGTGGTGATGTGGGAGGCCGGAGGCTTAGGGATTAATAACTATATTATAGTGGATTAGGGGTTAATATATTTAAATAGTGTTGGCGATGTGGGTGGGCAGCAGATTAGGGGTTATTAAGTTAATTTGTCGTAATGTGGGTGGGCGGCAGATTAGGGGTTAATAAGTTTAATATAGTGTTTGTGATGCAGGGGGCGGTGGTTTACAACCTTATGAAAGAGATATATGATTCATCTTTTTACTATCTTCAAATTAGAAATAATAAAGCATTTATATTTTATGTTGGGTGTATAGATAACTATATGTATCTAGAGAATGGTAAGAACAATACATATTATTATAGATATATATATATATATATATACACTTGGCGTAGATAAAACGTTTTTTTATACCAACTATAGCAACAAATACACTAAAGGTCATTAAATGTATCTTGAAAAGGTGTAACTCCGCCCTGAGATATGACAGTATGCTAAAAGTCCGGTTAAATAAATGGACATACACCTCTAATAAAGTAATAATTATTATCATCGAATAATGTGTATAAATTAAGGATGATATGAATAAACACTAACATGATATATGAGATGATGTATTAGGGAAATTAAGACCCTAAATTGTAGTGTAATAATTTTAGCAAGTTATATATAAATACTTAAGTATTGAACAATAACATTGGAACATAAAGTAGAGGAGTGTCTCTTGAAGAATCTAAGTCCTACAATAACAAACTATAAGAACATATGTCTCAAATTAAAACCTAAAATAGAAACTGAATGGATTTATGGACTTTGGTAACGATAGAGTTAACAAATGAGAAGGCGGTGATGAAACAGCTTTAAAAGGCAACAGATCAATCAAATCAGGTATCTTGAGAAAGGCTAAATGCCGAAACGCGTAGAAATCTGATTATACTAACTGACCACCAACACAAAGGAGGATAGTGAGAGCCTGCTATTTCGGGGGCTTTAAGAGGAGCACCATCGGCCAAAAGACGCAAGGTTCTTGATTCATTTACCGGCAAAATTATCAGCCGGTTTGTAGCACTTATAAAAACACCTGCAAGCGGACGAAAAACCTGGGACTTTCAAATACATAGCTTGGATAACCGACAATTGGGAGATCCCAAAGTAATATCGCAGTGGATCCCTGTAATCAAGGAGTGGCAAACACTTGAAGAGGAGATCGATCGGACTATCCAGGAAACGGAGGCTGGAAGCCACAGCACTCTACCGGAATCATCTATCCGAAAAGGGAGAACATCATAACAGTGCACTGTTAATCCTGAGGAGACCTAACGGAATGCCAAGAGTTGCAAAAACCGTATGTACATACTATTAGCAACAAACAGCTACTTACAATTGTCTAGCTGAACTGTGTAACAAAGACGGTGTCTTTTCTAGGTTTTCTAAGTATTATAATATTGTATTTTTAATCCTCTTATGTATTTTATTATTCAACATATTAAACCATCAGTTATTTATCTTTAGCCTACTGCATATTTTCTCTAAAGGTAAAGGCAAGGTAAATATTCCACTAATTTTTAGTGAATTAACACTAGAATCACCAATTGAGCAAACATACTATGGTAGGTTCTATTGCACTTAAATAAGGTGCCATAAACTATATTTTGTCCTATCCGGACTTGATATCAACCCTAGAGTGTATATACACACATATATAGTGTACTACGAGGTATATTCAAAGTGGAAATCTTCATTTGTTTGCGCCACCTTATATTAGTATTTAGTTATATAAGCCTTATAAGTTTTAAAGGTGAGCAGTATTTCCAAAAATACCGGGATAGATAATAACCCCAATTTTTTACATGACAAATAACAGTTGGATCAATTGGAGTTATAGGATCTTTCCTAGAAAGGGACCCTTAAAATTGCCATTTATTTGTTCACTAACTTACTCCATAGTGGAAACTTCAAACAGAATTACATTTCTCTTACTTACTGTACATTTGGGTCCACCGTATTTATGGGTCAGCTATGATATTTGCCTAGATAGATATGCCCTTTTTACTGCTGCTGGGAGTGAAATAATGCAATGGTATAAAAAGTTCCATATGCACAAGTTATTATTTGGCATAGGATTTGAAGGAACAGTTTTTGCCACTGATAAAGACTATTGTGACTGTACTACCAGAGTCTGCTTATTTTCTATGTATACCAACAATTCCAAGCATTCTAGTTTAATTGTATCAATAATCTGACATAAAATATAAAAATAAGAATCTTCAATGACATTCAAATGCTATTTACACCGTGGATCTAAAATGTGCAAAAAATAAAATGTAACATTAGTGAAGGCAGTAATGAACAAATTTGTAACAGTTGTCCCTTCAACAAAAGATCCCTGTGAACAATACCTATTTTTGACTACTAACAAGGTGAAGTATAGGGTGTGTAACCTAAGCCTAAGCTTAAATGCGGGCATGCTATTGTTTTGTTAGCGCAGAAGTGCTATAGAGATTCATGCTGAAGTGCTACTACACTAATAACACAGGTGTGCTATTTTATACTAATTCAGGAGTGCTATTTTATACTAATTCAGGTGTGCTATCTGTTTTGTTAATCTGGGCATGCTGTAACTCAGGTGCTCTATTGATTTGTTGATTTGTTATTGTGGGCATAATATCACAGGCTCAATATTTCAAAACAAAAATTTGGCAGCGCTCTTATGTTGCAAAATGAGGGCTGACGAATAATTATAATAAAATTACAATGTTAAAAATAACAAAATGAAAAACCCCTAATAAAAAAAATATATAAAAAAGTGCCAGAAAAAAAAGCTACACTTGGGTCCCAATCAGTCCAATACAGGAATCTGAAGTGGAAGACCACTGCCCACTGTTCCTAGTATAGAGTCCAGTGTTGCTTTTCTTAGACCATGATAGATACTGAGTCTTCTCAGCTGTAACACTAGAACAACAAAACAGAACAAGCGCACCTGCGACTCACAGCATCAACTTTATTTTGTTAAAATGGTGACAATACAAAATGCACTTACTAGAACATAAAAAACAAATGCTCCACAAACCGTCTCTGTAAATACAGTCTGTTAGCCCCTGGTAGATCACTCTCACAGGGAATATATAGCCAGTGTGTATAGTGAGACCTTCACGAACTCCTGAGTTTGATAGGCTTAACACCCACATATAACAGGTTGGCAGTTGGTGACCAGTATGTCTCTCCCTGAACTTGTTTCATCTGTTCACGGACAGACTTGCTCAACAGGATGTGAGTGTGCAAATGAGAACTGACCGTAAGAGATTTAAATTTGCCAGGCTTATTTAATTGTAGTAGGAAGGATATGAAGTTTAAAGTTTTAAATTGTATTGTTAACAATGAGAGGAATCCACTTATGAAATTAAGACAAGCAGAGAAAAAATGTATTTATTTTTTAGGAAGCATGTCTAAAGGTCTTAATATTGAAATATATTTACAAGCTTTTATGCTTTAATATTTTATTATTAATTTAATCTATGACGATCATAATTTTTATCGATTGTTTTACGAAAGTTTTATGAGCTGTTTACATGTTTTAAATGATGCTGTAAAGTGTGTGATTACATATATAATATGCATAGGTATAATATGTGTACATAGATATCATTTAGGGTTTATCTATTGAAGAAGACCAGTAAATATTTGTATGTAAATATTTTAATATGATAAATGCTATATTTATACTTATATACTTACATATAATGTATCACTGTTAAAAGTATCTTGCAATACAATCTGGAGGCCGAGTAAAATCTAATTACAAAGGATAAAGTATGAAGCAATGTTTACATTTCCCTTCAGGTGCTCGCTGCCAGCCCCGGTTCTCCCAAACCGCGTATAGAAGCAGAAAGTGTTGAAAGTGGCAGCTCTGTGTCACCTCCAGGGAACCAAGCTGTCCACATATTCTGAGTCAATGTTGTTGCTTTCACCTCCAAATTTAAAGAGCTCACAATAGTGTAGCAGATTTCAGACAATGTGGTAGGCGCACAAACTGGTTATACTCACAAGATTGCAGTTAAAATAAGCCTTTTATTAAAATCATCACAAAGGTGTCTTCAGGTGCAGCTTCAGGTTTTATTTAAAATACAGCTCAATGCGTTTTGGCTAAAAGAAGATTTTATCAAGAGCATAAAGTTAAAACACTGGAACAAATGTGTTCAGGCATGATTAAGGGCTGAAAAGCCTGAAACGTTGCATGCATTTTAACTTGTCCCAATAAAGGAGTTATTTTAAGAAAACAGTGGTATTTTCTTGGAGTGATAGGTGGGATATCTCTGCAGGCCTGATAGGTTGGCCACTATCTAATACTCATGGTCATAACCATGATAATTATTAAAACTATTCAGGTCTGTTCTACAATGTGTATCTAAATTTGAAAGCTGATCTATATAAATAGCAGTATTGTCAGACACGCATTTCACTATTTACCTTTACGAAATGCGTCTTAATCTTTAGTTTGAATAAATTCTAGATCCACGGCTACAACAAAAACACACTCCATGGTATTAAAGAACAGTTATTACGAAATGCGTCAAGCTTTATTTTGAATAAATTCTAGATTCACTGCTACAACAAAAAACACACTCCATGGTATTAAAGAACAAGTAGCAAAATTGGATAGACAGGCCCTTTTAAATAACAACACTAGAAATAAGAAAAATAACATAAACAATATGAGCTTCCAGAACAAAGACACCACCAATACTGGCTTTGAAGATATGTACTTTACAACTAATTATAGCAATCAATTCTATGCTATTACCAACAGTATACAGAAATATCTGCCAGTGCTAAATGGGGATACTTTTCTAAAGCATAAACTTGATAAAGGCATCAAATATGTAGCTAAAAGAGCACCTACTATACGGACATGATTACCAAAAGGTTTCACAAGAAGGACATCACCACCAATTGGCTGTCATCCATTAAAGGTAACTATAAGTGTGGTTGAGTCCAATGTAGAAGTTGCTCATACACGATCAAGAGCCTCAGATTTACCTCAACAAAAAAGAAAAAAGTATATGATATAAAAAAATAGATTGCACATCCACATATATAATATAACTAATTACATGTAAACACTGCTTTCAACAGTATATAGGTATCACGACCCGTTCCCTAAAAGAATCAGAGAGCATTTAAACTCAATCTATAAGGAGATACCTCCGGTAGCCAAATATTTTTATTCACATGATGAGGGCACCTCTAACTTCTCCTTTTTGGGCATCGAACATATAGAAATACAGAATAAATCTCTAATCAATACAGCTATTCTTATAACCAGACAACTGATCTTAAGGAAATGGAAAGATAAAAGGTCACCAAGTTTAGCAAACTTTATTCAGACTATGCTATACCAAATAACTATTGATCAATATGATCCACTTATTTATACGGAAGGGAAAATGAGAGCTTTTCTTACAAAATGGGAAAGGGTGATTATGTCACTCTCTTTATCTACTCAAGAACAGATTCTCTCACCCTTTCGCTCCTTTCCTCTCTTTTTATTGCTTATCCAATCAGATTCTTACCCTCTACATTGGAGACAAATAGCATACTAAAAGTATAGGGATGGGTTTTTGTTTTTTTGTTGTCGTTCTTGTTTCGGTTGTTGCTTGTTTGTCATGTTTTACTTAAAAATATCCCAATAGTGTATAAGTATAAATTACAGGTATTGGCTCTCCACAGAAATCCCTTGTGAATGGCCCTTTATGTATTTTTTGGTGATAAATGGTTAATCAAGGAATTATTTGATTAGTTTGCATTTGTATTTTGCTTTTTGATTCTGTATCAGATATGTTTGATTTTTGCGGTACCTGTATAATGATATGCATAATTTCTGCTTACATTTTTGTTTTTATTGTGAATGACACCCTGTGTGGTGTGTGGAAAAAAAAGCATATGTTTTCTTTTCCATTTCTTTATGCTGTTGGATTATCAATAAAAATATATTAAAAAAACATATAGAAATAGACACACTAGGAGGGGATAGGTTAAAGAAGCTATTGAAAAGAGAAGTGTATTGGATTTTCACTCTAGAAACTAGAGCCCCCATAGGCATCAACCATAGATATGGGGAGACATATGACATAGATACACATTTCAATAAATTCAGTACAATAATGCCATAACACTTGCATTGAAACTAATAACAAAACTTAATTAAGACTTAAATCAAAACTCATATTAAAATTAAAATTGTCAAATCCAGATTCTTTTGTTCTGGAGCTGAACATTCAAGAAAAGTATCAAAGAGCATTTATCTGACATAAGGGCAGGTGTACTTACAACGCCCCTGATAAATCACTTCTCTGGTGTACACTCAAAAAGTGTGGCATCTTTCACATGGACTTTCATGGAGAGGATACCACCACTCAAGGGAGGTGAGGACAGAGTACGTAAGCTAGGGGAGAGGGAGGCCTTCTGGATCTTTAAGTTGAGGATCAGAGTTCCAGAAGGCCTCAACTCAGAATTTGACCTCATCAATTTCTGGTGAGACCTGGCCATCCTCAAAATAGCCAAAATAAACCTGACACCCCTGGCCCATGTTTTCTTACCCCAAAGGGATATAGTCTTTATGAACATGATAATTGTTTTGATATTCCTACATTGGTAGCCTCCACACACTCATCTCCAGTCTTCTAGGTTTATTCAGTCCATGTACATAAGGACCTTATTTCCTTCCCACCTCTAAACCCTACTCTATTTAATTTCCTCTACATGGAGTAAACACCCAATACACATAACAAATAATACATCATTTTGTATAATATGTGACAGTGAGCTCCACAGGTCCCTCTCTGCCACTTATCCTTCCTGTAACATAACATGCTAGTCCACTCGTTATCCTTACAGGTTGTGACAACCCGTCTCCCCTTATTTAGAAGGCCCCCCTCTTCCCTGTCTCATTAGTCACCTCCCCTCACTCTGAGATGTAATTAATGTGGTGTCATGAGTACATATAAGCCTATTTGGGGCTAATAGTTTTGCGGGTCAATTTCTTCAGCTTTGTGGGAGATTGGACACATATATAAAAACATACGTAGCGCCCTTTAAACATTGTGACAATCAGCACATGCCAGGTCAGAGCGCTTTGCATGACACTTGTAAGGGGCAGTGTCGTAGAATCCGTATAAGAGGAATTGATTGAGGCACTAGGATTTAGAGAGTCTAAGAATTGAACTAATGAATTCAACTTAATGAGCATTTAGTTCACTGTGTGTTCCCATTGGGCCAGATGAGGAAAGGGGAGTGAACCCGCCATCCAATGGGAGGTTGAGCTGTCATTTTTAACCAACACATTGTTCACTTTTAATTTAGGCTAGGAGTAAGGCGACAAGCCAAAACGCGTCAGCCCGCTTTCCAGACAGCTCCCGAAACCCCTGTAATTTTTCCCCGGGGTTATAATCCCCTCTACATTGTGTGTTATCATTGTTTTTGTGCTACGGCGCCACTATCACAAATAAATACTGTGTATCGCAACACTTTTCTGTGCTCTGTACTTTTTTGTACTCATATTCTATTGGCCATTGAGTGAGCACAGTTTTGACGTGTATGCGTGACTGCAGGGGGCCTCCAACAAACCTGTCAGCAGCAAGAGCGAAGAGACACAGCTACGCCGCCACAGGAGGTGGCCTTTCAGGCACTACCCGGATCAGGAAGCAGGAACGCACAGCATAGGAACTGCCGAGAAAGAGCGCACTACACACGCTACTCTGGGAGGGCACTCCGTGGTCTCTGAAGATCGTGAGGTATGTGCCAGAATGTAAACTGTGCTTATTAGCTGTTATATTATGTTCTCAGGGCACATGTTTTGAAGTTGTTTTCTCCTTATCCACACCCCGTGAGAACTAGGGGAATCTCGACTGGGTTCTCATCTCTTGTACTGCTTTATGAGTCATGCAAACTGAGACAGTACTTCATTACTAGTCCTTTTAGTGTCACTGAGTGTTGGTTCTCTCCTTGAGATTGGTTCTCAGCTTCACTTCATTTGGTGTCATTTAATGGTTACCCACCTACGTTCTCTTCCCCCTTTTTGTTTGTATACAAGAAAAGTAAAAGCAATATGAAACAAGAAACCCAAGCAAATTACAAAAGAATAATACAAAAGGATAGTACATACAGAGGTAGTACAAATAAACAATATAGCAGTGATTAAAAATTATTTATAATCTTTTCTGCAAAAGAAAGAAAGAAGGAAAAAAAATAATACATTTGTTGTTATTAAGTGAACCTGTGTAAATTTCTATAAGAATCAAATTTTGTTTTCATTATAATTCTAATTTTTATTAGCTTATTTTTTTTTATTATTTTATTACTTAATCTTTAGTCATTCATTCACCTCTTTATTTTCTCATGTATTATTGTTTATCCCCAATGCTGTACATATATTCCCCACACATTTGACAAGAGTAGAATTGTTATTATTTTTATTTCCTTTTTCTTATCTGTAGTTTCTATCTCCAACTAGTGCCAGCTCAACTAGGTATTACAAATACTATCCTAATAAATATATGCAATGGTTTGATATACATTAGCCAAACAGGGCATGTTTGTTAATACAAAGTATATACACATACCATGTTATACTTAAAGGGACACTGAACCCAAATTTTTTATTTCATGATTCAGATAGAGCATGCAATTTTAAGCAACTTTCTAATTTACTGCTATTATCAATTTTTCTTTATTCTCTTGCTATCTTTATTTGAAAAAGAAGGCATCTAAGCTAAGGAGCCAGCCAATTTCAGGTTCAGGACCATGTACAGCACTTGTTTATTGGTGGGTGATTTTATCCACCAATTAGCAAGAACAACCCAGGTTGTTCACCAAAAATGGGCTGGCATCTAACCTTACATTCTTGCTTTTTAAATAAAGATACCAAGAGAATTAAGAAAATTTGATAATAGGAGTAAATTAGAAAGTTGCTTAAAATTGTATGCTCTATCTGAATCACGAAATAACATTTTTGGGTTCAGTGTCCCTTTAAGATGTCAATGTGTAGATAGATCAAATATGTAAGCAATTTTTCAATTAGTGCTAAACTTAATTTTATTGGCTTGTATATCAGATTTAAGGCTGTTCTGTAGAAGAGGAAATTATCTCTGATGAATCACATGTACGCATGTGCAAAACACGTCAGCTTATAGAGAGCACTCTTTTTGTATCCTATGGCTCAGATCCAAATAAACTGAGGATTATATATATTTTGGCACTCAGCGTTCTTTTCTTGCTTGTTCTCCATAATTTAAAAACATTTGAGTGCTGATGAAGATCTTTCTTTTTCTTGCTTTACGTAATATATTGGTATCTAGCACCATTTTCTATCTTTGTGTATAGATTTGTTATGAACTTGGATACTGAGATAATGGGGCCAAATTATCAAGCTGCGAATGGCTCGCTGGAAACAGCAGTTATGAAGCAGCGGTCTAAAGAGCGCTGCTCCATAACTTCTCCGCCTGCTCTGAGGCTGCAGACATCAATCCGCCCGATCCTATACGATTGGGCTGATTGACATCCCCTGCTAGCGGCCGATTGGCCACAAATCTGCAGGGGGCAGCATTGCACAAGCAGTTCACAAAAACTGCTTGTGCAATGATAAATGCCGACAGCGCAGGGGCGTATTACTGCATAGGCCAACAAGGCCGGTGCCCAAGCGACAAATTTTGGGGGGTGGCACTTTTGAGTTGGCAGTGCACTGAATATGTAACTTGGCATGATTTAAAAAAAAAATATTTTGACCATACGGCGGTCACGTGACCGGCTTTTCGCCGAGGTCACGTGACGTTTAAGACCTGCTAGCGGTGGAGCTGCTGTGGTGCTGACGAGTGGGATAGGTTGAGCCTGAGGTTACTGGAGAGGAGGAGGAGGCTGACCCGACTGCCGGCTGACTTAACTAAGGTAGGGCAGGGCACTGGGCACGCCACAGACAGCTCCAAACTAAGTTTTAACAATGGGATTAGGACCGTAGTGGCAGTGTTAATTTTCAAGCCAGAAAAATATTACTTCCACGCCTACGGTCCACCTCATAATGGAGATCAGTTTTGCCAAATAATAATAGTGATGAATGTTAAAGGGACATTGAAAACTACATGCACCTCTGAAATTATGGCCGTTGCCATTTTAGAACCTCAACCTAGGTTTCACGAGATATCTTAAGGAGAGTTGTTTCACACGTCAGCCCATGAATTATAATATATATATATATATATATATATATATATATATATATATATATATAAAATGTGTGTATTTATACAGTATATATATACAGGGAGTGCAGAATTATTAGGCAAGTTGTATTTTTGAGGATTCATTTTATTATTGAACAACAACCATGTTCTCAATGAACCCAAAAAACTCATTAATATCAAAGCTGAATAGTTTTGGAAGTAGTTTTTAGTTTGTTTTTAGTTATAGCTATTTTAGGGGGATATCTGTGTGTGCAGGTGACTATTACAGTGCATAATTATTAGGCAACTTAACAAAAAACAAATATATACCCATTTCAATTATTTATTTTTACCAGTGAAACCAATATAACATCTCAACATTCACAAATATACATTTCTGACATTCAAAAACAAAACAAAAACAAATCAGTGACCAATATAGCCACCTTTCTTTGCAAGGACACTCAAAAGCCTGCCATCCATGGATTCTGTCAGTGTTTTGATCTGTTCACCATCAACATTGCGTGCAGCAGCAACCACAGCCTCCCAGACACTGTTCAGAGAGGTGTACTGTTTTCCCTCCTTGTAAATCTCACATTTGATGATGGACCACAGGTTCTCAATGGGGTTCAGATCAGGTGAAAAAGGAGGCCATGTCATTAGATTTTCTTCTTTTATACCCTTTCTTGCCCGCCACGCTGTGGAGTACTTGGACGCGTGTGATGGAGCATTGTCCTGCATGAAAATCATGTTTTTCTTGAAGGTTGCAGACTTCTTCCTGTACCACTGCTTGAAGAAGGTGTCTTCCAGAAACTGGCAGTAGGACTGGGAGTTGAGCTTGACTCCATCCTCAACCCGAAAAGGCCCCACAAGCTCATCTTTGATGATACCAGCCCAAAACAGTACTCCACCTCCACCTTGCTGGCGTCTGAGTCGGACTGGAGCTCTCTGCCCTTTACCAATCCAGCCACGGGCCCATCCATCTGGCCCATCAAGACTCACTCTCATTTCATCAGTCCATAAAACCTTAGAAAAAACAGTCTTGAGATATTTCTTGGCCCAGTCTTGACGTTTCAGCTTGTGTGTCTTGTTCAATGGTGGTCGTGTTTCAGCCTTTCTTACCTTGGCCATGTCTCTGAGTATTGCACACCTTGTGCTTTTGGGCACTCCAGTGATGTTGCAGCTCTGAAATATGGCCAAACTGGTGGCAATTGGCATCTTGGCAGCTGCACGCTTGACTTTTCTCAGTTCATGGGCAGTTATTTTGCGCCTTGGTTTTTCCACACGCTTCTTGCGACCTATACAGCTTGGAGTAAGACAACATGCATAAAGAGGATGATGTGGTCAAAATACTCATTTGCCTAATAATTCTGCACTCCCTGTATATATATATATATATATATATATACTGTACGTATGTATATATATATATATATATATATAATGTATAATTTTATTTATACTGTGTATATATATATATATATATATATATATACTGTATATATAAGTATATATATATATATATATACACACATACACAGTATAAATCAAATTATATATATATATATATATATATATATATATATATCCCCGGTTTATGCAAATTCATTGCAAGTCCTGGTGAACATTTCCTAAAAAATTTCACATTACGCCCTGACCAAAAAATATTATGGCCAAAAACAGTATAAAACTTAAGGGGGTGGGGCAGCAGAATTGTGAGTGCCTAGGGCAGCACAAAACCTAAATACGCCACTGTGACAGCGTATGCTGTCTGCATTTATTGAAGTGCGGCGGACATGATATGCTATATCGTATCATGTCCATTCACACTTTTTTAAATAGGCCCCAATGTTTGCTTCTGCTTTACTAGAGTAACATCAAGTAGGACCATGATTATTTAACCATTTTGATTTTTTTCTGTTATGATAACAGCTGAAAATTAGTTTATGCCTATCTACTCCTCTGAATGTTGCAGACAAATATTAAATTGTGGTTTTACCAACCTTTAGAGATACAGGTGGAACCAGATAAATTTGGTTGCCATGCATCTTAACATGACATGGGAGCCCCAACCTTTCATGCATTCTTGCTGGAGATTGTATTCCAATACAAGAACTGCCACAATGTGTGCATGATAATTGCTTTAACCATTTTTGTCTGTAAATGTAGCCATATTTGGTTGTTTTCTTTCTAAAGCTTTCCAACTGAAAAAGAAATACCTTCTTTTTTTTTTAAAGCTGACATAGGCCTAGATTTGGAGTTTGGCGGTAGCCGTGAAAACCAGCATTAGAGGCTCCTAACGCTGGTTTTAGGCTACCTCTGGTATTTGGAGTCATTCAAAAAAGGGTCTAACGCTCACTTTTCAGCCGCGACTTTTCCATACCGCAGATCCCCTTACGTCATTTGCGTATCCTATCTTTTCAATGGGATCTTTCTAACTCCGGTATTTAGAGTCGTGTCTGAAGTGAGCGTTAGAAATCTAACGACAAAACTCCAGCCGCAGAAAAAAGTCAGTAGTTAAGAGCT
The DNA here is from genome assembly GCF_027579735.1 of Bombina bombina. Classification (NCBI taxonomy): domain Eukaryota; kingdom Metazoa; phylum Chordata; class Amphibia; order Anura; family Bombinatoridae; genus Bombina; species Bombina bombina. The sequence continues at coordinate 613,430,002 of NC_069501.1, read as the reverse complement.
TTCTGGGCTAACGCCGGTTCATAAAGCTCTTAACTACTGTACTCTAAAGTACACTAACACCCATAAACTACCTATGTACCCCTAAACCGAGGCCCCCCCACATCGCTGCCACTTGATTTAATTTTTTTAACCCCTAATCTGCCGACCGCCACCTACGTAATCCTTATGTACCCCTAATCTGCTGCCCTAACATCGCCGACCCCTATATTATATTTATTAACCCCTAACCTGCCCCCCACAACGTCGCAGCCAGCTATCTACAATAATTAACCCCTAATCTGCCGACCGCAAAGAGCCGCCACCTACATTATAGCTATGTACCCCTAATCTGCTGCCCCTAACACCGCCGACCCCTATATTATATTTATTAACCCCTAATCTGCCCCCCTCAACGTCGCCTCCACCTGCCTACACTTATTAACCCCTAATCTGCCGAGCGGACCTGAGCGCTACTATAATAAAGTTATTAACCTCTAATCCGCCTCACTAACCCTATAATAAATAGTATTAACCCCTAATCTGCCCTCCCTAACATCGCCGACACCTAACTTCAATTATTAACCCCTAATCTGCCGACTGGAGCTCACCGCTATTCTAATAAATGGATTAACCCCTAAAGCTAAGTCTAACCCTAACACTAACACCCCCCTAAATTAAATATAATTTTAATCTAACGAAATTAATTAACTCTTATTAAATAAATTATTCCTATTTAAAGCTAAATACTTACCTGTAAAATAAACCCTAATATAGCTACAATATAAATTATATTTATATTATAGCTATTTTAGGATTAATATTTATTTTACAGGTAACTTTGTATTTATTTTAACCAGGTACAATAGCTATTAAATAGTTAATGACTATTTAATAGCTAAAATAGTTAAAATAATTACAAATTTACCTGTAAAATAAATCCTAACTTAAGTTACAATTAAACCTAACACTACACTATCAATAAATTAATTAGATCGCATGTCTCGTTTTTTGGAGTTTCCGGTGGAAGGCGGAGCATCAAGACGTGTGCTCCTACTCGGCGTCTGGGCCGACCACTGCTATCTTAGCCTTCAATTTAAGCCCGTTGTACCTTTATGGGCTAGGGCTTTCAGCTTGATTTTCCACCGCAAGCTAAGGAAACTTCGTATTGCAGTATTTGTAGCGGTAAATCCGCATTCTTTTTACCCTCCCTCAAACCTCCGAGGAGATTACCTTTACCTACCCTTCGTGGCAGTAGCGTGGAGAAGTGCCGAGCTCGCGGCCCCCCGGTGGGGGTTGCGTGGTGTGGAGCGGGAGAGGAAAGGAGGTCAAGTGAGGCTCCGTGAGTGACGAGTGAGTCAATCCGGCTCGTAAGCAGTCCCAGGGGGTGAACCCAGGAGAGACCGCCCCACGGCAGAGCAAGTGGTGTTGGAGGAAGAGGTGGGCTCTGTATCAGTGGTGAAGTTCCGCAAGGTCGGGAGTCTGAGTCCGCGGGAGTGCACGGCACTAGATCGCATGTTGGTGAGGCGGCAGTGATATCCGGCTGAGTGATTACAGTCGGCTGTTTGGCAGACCAGGATTCGGCACCGGGGTTCCACAAATTAAGCTTCCCTGTGGCTTGATTGCATCGCTCCTCCGGGTAGGAGTGCCCCCGGCTGGTTATCAGTCTCCTGCAAGCGTAGCCTACATCCACTGTAAGTAATACAGGACTCTGTCTTCGTTTGCTGTTTACTTCTATTGATATCAAGGAGCTTGGACCGGACTCTAATGGGCATAATACTTTCCACAGCCGGGCTTGCCAAGAATGGTTGCTCCTGAATTCGTTGTGATTGATATAAGACTCTTAATATGAACCCTTAGACCCTTAATATTATAGGACTCTCTGACTTGGTAACGGACTCAGCTTGGGGTCTAGCTAGACTGGGATTAGCTTTCTAGTCTCTAGTCTCAGCTTTATATTCTATACCTGATCTATCCGCCAGAGGACTTGACAGGATAATGTTCATTCACTGTCATGTGTTTATTTCTTTCTGCATGCTATTATAAGGGGCTGTTTTGGAGCTTGTCCCCTATTACTGTTTTGGCTTAGTCGCTTACATTAAGAAAAGTGCAGGCATTTGTATAAGGGCTTTCTGTCAAAGCTACTTCACTTTCACAGATTACACTATTAACATTTTTTTTCTGTTTCAGGTTATCTGATATGTAAAGGTTATATATTTTGGGGTGATTATTTTTTTTTGTTTTTGTTTTTTTTTGTTTTTTGTTTTTTGTGTGTGTTTTTTTTTTTTTTTTTTTAAGCTAGCCTTCTTTGAATAGGCATTAAATTCACCATATTCACGCTAGAACACTTTTGTTAGTATACACGGGGAAAGGAAAGGGAGAAAAAAAAAAAAAAAGAAAAAAAAAAAAAAAAAAAAAGGAAGCGGAGATAATACATTTTGCTGTGGTTGTACCTCATGCATTGAGGTTTCACTATTTCTCCCCCATAACGGGAGCCAATTTTTCAGTCACTCTGCATAGTATTTATCTATGTCATTAGTTTGTTTGTTTCACTATTCATGGAAAAATTTATAACGCACGTTAATAACACTTCACCCAAAATGCCTGCCAAACCTAGGGACAAAAAAAATACCAAAGGTGGCGACACGAGTATAGACACATCCTCAGAAGGGGTAGCTACAGTAATTGATACCCAGGTACTGATCACGCAATTAACAGCAATTTTCTCCCCCCAGTTTGAGGGTATTAAAAGAGACCTGGTAGGTATTTCTACGGAATTATCTATTCTTTCAACTGAAGTCAAACAGTTTTCACAGAGAATTGGGGATGCAGAAAATAGAATTTCTACAGTAGAAGATCAGTTGACAGCCCAAGAGGCTATTATTCAGGCCCAGGAAGTCAAACTTAATAATATGCAGTTGCGCCTGGAGGAGCTTGAAGATCGCTCCAGGCGCAATAATATCAGGATTATAGGTTTGCCCGAAGCACCAGAATTTGAAGACTTGGTTAAATTTACCTCCTCCACTCTCCCCCTTGCTATTGGGTTTCCACCGCAGCTTCTCCCCTTAGCAATCGAGAGAGCCCACAGAGTGGGTCCCAGAAGGGATTCTGCTGGTGCTCTGGGTAAATCTAGGATGTGTATTTTTAAGCTATTGAAATTTCAGGATAAGCTTGAGGTTCTGAAATTAGCTAAGAAAGCGGGTTCATTAGAATTTGGGAACAGCAAGATCTTGCTGTTCCAGGACTTCTCGGCGGAAACTTCCGCTCGTAGAAGACTTATGGCACCGTATTGTTCGCAGCTGATCTCTAAGGGGATTAAAGCCAGCCTATTTTACCCTGCTAAAATTATAGGGGAAAATAAGGGAGCTAAATTTATTTTTAACGAAGTTCTGGAGGTGAAAGATTTCCTGAGAACCTTAGAGTCCTAAAGTGAAATTCACGGTTAAGTCAGAGTTTTTTCCTCTTTTTTGTTTTTTCTTTTTGTGAGAGTTTTAGATCCTGGTTCATTTTGTGATTTTATTGGTTTGGTTTATTTTGTGTTTTCTCTTTTTTGCTGTTTTTATTTCTGCATTGTGTATAATGAATATTTTGATAATGTATGAGAAAGATGCATATGTTAAAATGTGCCATGTAAAAATGCCTGAAATTCTTTTGTGTTGTGTTTTTTTTTTTTTTCTTCTCTCCTCGCCTCCTTTCCGCCGCCCCTCCCCCTCCCCTCGGATGGTGCTACCAGTTCTCCGTTCCAGGGTTCAGCCATGATAATGAGCAGGGAGAATAACAGCAATGGGTTGTAGAATTCTTTCATGGAATGTGGGGGGGATATCCTCTCCCGCCAAGCGCAAGTTGGTTATTAAAACATTAGCTGTAGAAAAGCCAGAGGTGGTGTTTCTGCAAGAGACTCACCTAGATGCAATAGAAGCGGCGAAGCTTAAAATGAGATGGGTCGGCGAGGTTTTGGCCTCATCTTCTCCTTCTAAAAAGCGAGGAGTTGCGGCTCTCTTTCATAAAGACTTGGATTATCAAGTTACGAAAGTCGAGTTTGATTCCTCAGCCCGGTTTATGTTGTTACAGGTAGTGATAAAATCGGTAAAATACGTATTTTGTAATATTTACGCCCCCAATAAATTCTCAGTAAAATTTTGGGACCAGATCCAAAACATAATCTATCCTTTTATAAAGGAGAACTTAATTATCTGTGGAGATTTTAATGCCACCTTGAGTCCGGAGCTAGATCGTTTTTCAAGAAAGAACGACACTAATTATAAGTATCACGCCAACTATTTTAAAAAATTTTGCACCAAACTGACATTGACTGATATTTGGCGGCTGCAAAATCCTTTGGTTAAAGCTTATACATGCGAATCTAAGTCATTCAGGACATTCTCGCGGATAGATCTTTTTCTAATTGCGGAAGCACTGACAGTTTTTCAGCTTAAAACAGGAATTGGGGAATTTTTAGTTTCCGACCATGCTATAATATCTTTATCTATTCTTGATTCTCATGACGCTCGTCCACTTACACGGGTTTTCGGGTTCCCCCGTTTTTTATATGCCAACCCTAGTTTTTCTTCGTGGATGAAGTCTACTTGGCATGAATATGTTTTGTTTAATTCGAACTTTAGTCATAAGGCAGAGGTGTATTGGGAGGCGGCCAAGGCAGTGATTCGTGGCAAAATAATAGCCTACTTGAGTTTGCGTGCAAAAAAAATTAAGGAACAAGGGAGTTCCCTTGTTGTAAGATCCAGAGCCACCTATAGGGACTTCCAGTCAGATCCCTCCCCACTAAAATGGGCATTGTATCGTGAGGCTAGGAAGGAGAGGGAGATCTATTTAAAGCAGAAATCGCTGGAGGAAGATACTAGAGTGAATCTCAAATTTAGGAGCTTTCATGGGTGTTCGGCGAAACATCTGTCCCGCTTGACCAAGATCAGAAAAAAAAGAAATTTTATCGCTGTTATAAAAAATGGCGAAGACAGGTTTTTTGAGCCGGTAGAGATTTCTCTGGAATTTTTTAAGTATTATCAAAAATTATATTCGGCGGTTTCAGTAGACCACGTTAACCAAAAGTCTTTTTGGGCGACCATAAATATCCCTAAGATCCAAGAAGAAGAGTTGGCCATGCTGAATCAGCCGATATCGCGGGAGGAGATTGGTTCAGCCATTGATAATCTTAAGCTTAATAAGGCAGCTGGCCCTGATGGGCTTCCGGCCGAATTTTATAAATTACTCAAGGAAGAACTGCTGCCCTCGTTAGAGGCTCTATTTAATAACTATTATCTGTCTGAAAACGGGATCTCGGAAAATTTTGCTGCAGCCAATATATCACTCATTGCGAAAAAAAATAAAAATCCAGAGAACATGGCCTCTTATAGGCCAATTTCAGTGCTCAATACTGACTACAAGCTCCTGGCTGCTATTATTGCTTGTAGATTGAATCTCTGCCTGCAGAATCTGATCCATCAGGATCAGACCGGATTTATGACCGCCAGAAACTCGTCGCGAAATATTCGAAGGGTTATTACGTTTTTGGACTATATGTCAAATTTGGAACCAGATTCTGGTAATGTTGGAATTCGCGATTCTGCAGTCTTAACCCTAGACGCTGTCAAGGCTTTTGACTCCATTGTTTGGGAGCACCTATTCTCCGCGTTGCAGAAGTTTGGCTTCTCTGGCAATTTTATTCATTTTATTCATAAGATTTATTGCAAACCAATTTCGTTTCTCTTGGTGAATGGGATTCGCTCTCAGGGGATTGTTCTACATCGGGGGACGAGGCAGGGGTGTCCATTATCTCCCCTTTTGTTTAATGTGGCTCTAGAACCCCTAGCGGTTAGATTTCGGGATGTATTGACAGGAATTTCATTGGGATCTTATCGTTTAAAAACCCTCTTTTATGCGGATGATATGCTGATTTTTGTAGACAAGCCCCTTCATTCGATTCCAATCATTCTCCAAATCCTCTCTCAATTTAGTTCTTTCTCAGGATACTTGGTGAATTTAGAAAAGAGTGAACTCATGTATATGGGCAATAACTCATCTGGTCTGGAAAAATTTCCTTTTAAGGTTGTCAATACAATTAGTTATTTGGGACTCGAGTTACATAAGAATCCGAAAGTATGGTATGTTGCGAATTTCGTCCCCCTGTTGAAAAAAATTAAAATAGATCTGCAGTTATGGGCTTCTTTTCCGCTATCAATTTCAGCAAAGGTAAATCTAATAAAAACAATTGTTTTTCCACGTCTGCTATATGTGCTACAGAATCTCCCTCTCTTTATTTCTTGTTCAGATATCAAGAAGTTATACAGTGATTTCTCAAAATTCATCTGGAAAGATAAGAGACCAAGGATTGCACTAACCAAACTTATGCAAAGGACAGACCGTGCTGGGCTGGCGCTGCCGGATATCAGGCTCTACAACACGGCGGCTCTGATGAAATTCGCCGTGGATTGGTTGGCGGATACTAATAGGTTAGCAGTCAGTCAAGAGGAAGCTTTTTATATTCGGCCTTTTGCCCTTCCTGCTCTGCTACATTGTAAGATCAGTCAGCTACCATCTAATATCAGTAAATTGATATCCTTTAAAAATGTTGTGATTGCGTGGCGGAAGTTTTGTACCTGTCTCAGTGTAGATCCCTCAGTGTCAGAATATTTACCTATTCAGGGAAACCCGAATTTTATCCCGGGTTTATATCAGAAGGTGTTCAAATCTTGGAGGGATAAGGGGCTGCGGTTTGCCAAGCAAGTATTGGGGTCTGATAATCTAGTGCAGACTGCGGAGTCTCTGTTTCAAACTTATGATCTCTCCAGGTCTGATTTGTTCGCATATTTCCAGATTCGTCATTTTATGTATGAGCAAAATTGGGAGAATAGTATGTTAGCGGAATGGGCTGTCATCAAAATGTTAATTAAGAAATTCAGTATGGGAAATTCCTCGATCTCTTTAACATACGATATTATGCTTTCTAAACAATCTGATAAGCATCTGCATAGTATAAGTACCTGGTTGTTTCCGGCTATTAACGATATCACAGTAGAGAAGATTATCCAGAGTTGTAATATGGTCCAGAAATGTAGGGTTTCGGTGTCCTGGAAGGAATCGCATTGGAAGCTCCTGAATAATTTTTATCTGCATCCGCTTAAATTACAAAAAATTTCTAGCTCCGGATTAAATATTTGTCCTAGATGCTCAAATTCCAGGGCCGATCTATTCCATATGTTTTGGTTTTGTCCCAAAATTAACCAGTTATGGCATAAAGTGCTTCATTGGTTTAATTCGCTATTCGGGGTAAAGGTTGTGCTTACTCTGCAAGATGTGGTTCTACTCAGAACAGAAGTACATAGAAACTCGGCAGCCATGACCTACACATTGAACACGATTATTCTAGCAGTACGTCATCTTGTCTTGCAGAATTGGAAAGCCAAGAGAGCTCCGAGCTTAGAGAGGTCTTGTAAAGAAATCCAAGGCCAAATTGTATTTGAGTCATATCACCTCTCGGAAGCTTCTGAGAAGAGAACTAAGGAGTTTTTACAGGGATGGGTACCAATCATCTTGTCATATCCCCTCCAGATTCAAAAGCAGATCCTTGCCCCGGTCCGAAATACGGTCTGCTTTGCTGAATTAGTCGTAGCAGGGGTATTCCCAGTATCCTGGGTAAACGCGGTTGTATAATCTGGTAGCTGTCGGTTGCTCTGCTCGGGATGTTCGGGCAGCGGTAAGGTATTGTGTTGCTGGGGGGTCAGAGAGGGAGGGCGGCGGAGTTAGGGGGGCGTTTTTTTTTTTTTTTGTTTGTTCAAAGAATCATAGTATCTGTAGGCAAGTAGCCATTGAGAATCATTTAGGCCAAACAAAGATTGGAATCAGTGCCTGTTAATTTTCATAAGGTCAATTCATTATTTGTGTTGAGGTATATAGAGTACCAGATTTGTAGCGATGTGGAGCTGTGTCTCCAGACATGATTTACGAAATGTCGTTGTTTTTTTGTGTTGTTTTATCTATTTTCTCTTTTTTCTGTAAGTTTTATTATGTACTAAATAAATGAAAAGAAAAAAGAGAAAAAAAAATCAAAATCAATAAATTAATTAAATAAAATACCTACAATTACCTACAATTAAACCTAACACTACACTATCAATAAATTAATTAAATACAATACCTACAAATAACTACAAGGAAATAAACTAACTAAAGTACAAAAAAATAAAAAAGAACTAAGTTACAAAAAATAAAAAAATATTTACAAACATAAGAAAAATATTACAACAATTTTAAACTAATTACACCTACTCTAAGCCCCCTAATAAAATAACAAAGCCCCCCAAAATAAAAAAATGCCCTACCCTATTCTAGATTACTAAAGTTCAAAGCTCTTTTACCTTACCAGCCCTGAACAGGGCCCTTTGCGGGGCATGCCCCAAGAAGTTCAGCTCTTTTGCCTGTAAATAAAAACATACAATACCCCCCCAACATTACAACCCACCACCCACATACCCCTAATCTAACCCAAACCCCCCTTAAATAAACCTAACACTAAGCCCCTGAAGATCTCCCTACCTTGAGTCGTCTTCACCCAGCCGAGCCAAATTCTTCATCCAAGCGGAGCAAGAAGAGGTCCTCCATCCGGTAGAAGTCTTCATCCAAGCGGGGCAGAAGAGGTCTTCCATCCGATTGAAGTCTTCATCCAAGCGGGATCTTCTATCGTCATCCATCCGGAGCGGAGCAGCAGGATCCTGAAGACCTCCGACGCGGAACATCCATCCTGGCCGACGACTGAACGACGAATGACGGTTCCTTTAAATGACATCATCCAAGATGGCGTCCCTCGAATTCCGATTGGCTGATAGGATTCTATCAGCCAATCGGAATTAAGGTAGGAAAATTCTGATTGGCTGATGGAATCAGCCAATCAGAATCAAGTTCAATCCGATTGGCTGATCCAATCAGCCAATCAGATTGATCTTGATTCTGATTGGCTGATGGAATCAGCCAATCAGAATATTCCTACCTTAATTCCGATTGGCTGATAGAATCCTATCAGCCAATCGGAATTCGAGGGACGCCATCTTGGATGACGTCCCTTAAAGGAACCGTCATTCTTCAGTTGGACGTCGCCGGATGAAGATGGGTCCGCGGTGGAGGTCTTCAGGATGGAGCCGGTCCTCATCGGATGAAGATAGAAGATCCCGCTTGGAAGATGATGGTTGCCGGTCCGGATCTACTCTTCTTCCCGGATAGGATGAAGACTTTGGAGCCTCTTCTGGACCTCTTCAGCCACCGGATGATGGATCGCCAGCCCCCGCTTGGGTTGGATGAAGATTTTGGAGCCAGGACCGATCGGTGAACCTGGTATGGTGAAGACAAGGTAGGATGATCTTCAGGGGCTTAGTGTTAGGTTTATTTAAGGGGGGTTTGGGTTAGATTAGGGGTATGTGGGTGGTGGGTTGTAATGTTGGGGGGGGGGTATTGTATGTTTTTTTTTACAGGCAAAAGAGCTGAACTTCTTGGGGCATGCCCCGCAAAGGGCCCTGTTCAGGTCTGGTAAGGTAAAAGAGCTTTGACCTTTAGTAATTTAGAATAGGGTAGGGCATTTTTTTATTTTGGGGGGCTTTGTTATTTTATTAGGGGGCTTAGAGTAGGTGTAATTAGTTTAAAATTGTTGTAATATTTTTCTTATGTTTGTAAATATTTTTTTATTTTTTGTAACTTAGTTCTTTTTTATTTTTTGTACTTTAGTTAGTTTATTTCATTGTAGTTATTTGTAGATATTGTATTTAATTAATGTATTGATAGTGTAGTGTTAGGTTTAATTCTAGGTAATTGTAGGTATTTTATTTAATTAATTTAATGATAGTATAGTGTTAGGTTTAATTGTAACTTAGGTTAGGATTTATTTTACAGGTAATTTTGTAATTATTTTAACTATTTTAGCTATTAAATAGTTCTTAACTATTTAATAGCTATTGTACCTGGTTAAAATAAATACAAAGTTACCTGTAAAATAAATATTAATCCTAAAATAGCTATAATATAATTATAATTTATATTGTAGCTATATTAGGATTTATTTTACAGGTAAGTATTTAGCTTTAAATAGGAATAATTTATTTAATAAGAGTTAATTAATTTCGTTAGATTTAAATTATATTTAATTTAGGGGGGTGTTAGTGTTAGGGTTAGACTTAGCTTTAGGGGTTAATCCATTTATTAGAATAGCGGTGAGCTCCAGTCGGCAGATTAGGGGTTAATAATTGAAGTTAGGTGTCGGCGATGTTAGGGAGGGCAGATTAGGGGTTAATACTATTTATTATAGGGTTAGTGAGGCGGATTAGGGGTTAATAACTTTATTATAGTAGCGCTCAGGTCCGCTCGGCAGATTAGGGGTTAATAAGTGTAGGCAGGTGGAGGCGACGTTGAGGGGGGCAGATTAGGGGTTAATAAATATAATGTAGGGGTCGGCGGTGTTAGGGGCAGCAGATTAGGGGTACATAGGGATAATGTAAGTAGCAGCGGTTTACGGAGCGGCAGATTAGGGGTTAATAATAATAATATGCAGGGGTCAGCAATAGTGGGGGCGGCAGAATAGGGGTTAATAAGTGTAAGGTTAGGGGTGTTTAGACTCGGGGTACATGTTAGAGTGTTAGGTGCAGACGTAGGAAGTGTTTCCCCATAGGAAACAATGGTGCTGCTTTAGGAGCTGAACGCGGCTTTTTTGCAGGTGTTAGGTTTTTTTTCAGCTCAAACAGCCCCATTGTTTCCTATGGGGGAATCGTGCACGAGCACGTTTTTGAGGCTGGCCTCGTCCGTAAGCAACTCTGGTATCGAGAGTTGCAGTTGCGTTAAATATGCTCTACGCTCCTTTTTTGGAGCCTAACGCAGCCTTTCTGTGGACTCTCAATACCAGAGTTATTTTTATGGTGCGGCCAGAAAAAAGCCAGCGTTAGCTACGCGGGTCCTTACCGACAAAACTCTAAATCTAGCCGATAGTTTGCAGCATTCTCCACTTAAAGGGATACTGAACCCAATTTATTTCTCTCATGGTTTAGATAGAGCATGCACTTTTAAGCAACTTTCTAATTTACTCCTTTATCATATTTTCTTAATTCTCTTGCTATCTTTATTTGAAAAAGCAGGAATCTAAGCTAAGGAGCCGGCCCATTTTTGGTTCAGAACCTGGGTTGCGCTTGGTGATTGGTGGCTAAATGTACCCACCAATCGGCAAGCACTTTCCAGGGCGCTGAACCAAAAATAGGCAGGCTCCTTAGCTTAGTTTCATGCTTTTTTAAATAAAGATAGCAAGAGAACAAAAAAATTATAATAGGAGTAAATTAGAAAGTCGCTTAAAATTGCATGCTCTATCTGAATCATGAAAGATAAAATTTGGGTTTCATATCTCTTTAAGAAAACAGTAGGGGGAAAAATTTTCTATAAGAAAAAAGTGGATGCAACTGTTATTACCTCCTTTAATGGAATTTTAACATCTCTCATACTGTAAATTATGAAACTGCTATATTACAAGGTTTAAAATATAATTAAAAGTTCCAAACCTCACTGTACAGAGCAAAATGTAACCTTGCTAAATGTCTTCTACTGTAAGAAAATGGCAACACAATGATCAAGATAATGTAAACTGCGATTATAGAAAACACAGTTTTTGGGACTTTGTTTAAAAAACCTGTGCTAAAGATCTCCATCCCCAACAAACAAGACAGAACTGCAAACAGTTAAAGTGATGGTAAATCATTTATAAACTTACATATAGAGCTTATCTCACATTCCCATGTAAACCACTATATTACAGTTTAGTATGCTGGTTTTATATTGTGACTGACAAAAGTTGATTGATAATTTTGGAAAGACGTTGAGTAGGTTGATAAAATATGCTGAATACATGGATAAAAATGGTATATGAACAGGCCATAATAATTAGTCAGAAAGGTTTATTGAGGAGATTCATAATGGGCTGTTTATTATAGTCGGCTAATAATAAGTTTGAAATAAAGAGAGACACAACCACACAACAAGAGGAATCAGAGGGCTAAATAAAAAAAAAGTTTCTTTATTGTAAATCCATTTAAAAGATGGTACAAGACAATAAGTTTGCCTTTGTATTTATGCACGTTATTTAATTTACACTAACAATGCACTGATTAATATACCTTAAATTATGAAAATGCCTTAACGGTGACTCAATAAAGATCTGCCATGTAATTGCAATTACTCTTGGAAGGTTCTCTTGAATATTGATGACAAAATCAAGAATTTCCTTAGCAAAACTGTCCACAGATTGCAGACTTTTTATTTTAAAAAGGAAAGCATTTTCTCCCGTCTCAATTTGGCACAATTAAGAACAATTAAAAAGAAAGGAAAATGGGGATAAATCTGATGACACTGCCCCCCACTCGGTTTGTCACATTTGCAGTTTAATATGTTTTCCTGATTACTTCTCACCTTTTTTTTCCACAAGGCAGATGCTGACTGATCTCCAGTGCATTCAAACTGCAGCACATAGGCCAGCAATAGCTGAAAAGCATCCAGTGCCTGCTGTCTTTTACCTGACTATGGCAAAAAATAATCCTTTTTCCAAAACAAAACATTTTTAAAGTCCTTGACATCTGGTAAAGTTTCCAGCACTTGCTTATCATCATGTTGGATCTAGAAAGCTGCATCTGTTCTGTACTAAACTCGCACACAAACATTTTAGGAAACATCAGACCCACATGTGGCAGCCAGTCTGACAATGTGCTAGTGTAAAACCTCAGAGCATCTTAGAACGTTTTTGTTTCAGCTCTAGGGGCTGATTTATGAAAGTGCGAGCGGACGTGATACGATGCAGCATATCATGTCCGCCGCATATCGATAAATGACGACAGCATACGCTGTCAGCAATTATCATTGCACAAGCAGTTCTTATGGAAGTCTGCACAATATAGAGTTTGGGAGTCTGTACAATATAGAGTTTGGGAGTCTGTACAATATAGAGTTTGGGAGTCTGCACAATATAGAGTTTCGGAGTCTGCACAATATAGAGTTTAGGAGTCTGCACAATATAAAGTATGGAAGTCTGTACAATATAGAGTTTGGGAGTCTGCACAATATAGAGTTTAGGAGTCTGCACAATGTAAAGTTTGGATGTCTGCACAATATAGAGTTTGGGAGTCTTTACAATATAGAGTTTGGGAGTCTGTACAATATAGAGTTTGGGAGTCTGTACAATATAGAGTTTGAGAGTCTGTACAAATTAGAGTTTGGGAGTGTGCACAATATAGAGTTTAGGAGTCTGCACAATATAAAGTATGGGTGTCTGTACAATATAGAGTTTAGGAGCCTGCACAATATAAAGTTTTGATGTCTGCACAATATAGAGTATGGGAGTCTGTACAATATAGAGTTTAGTTTGGGAGTCTATATTGTGCAGACATCCAAGCTTTATATTGTACAGACTCCCAAACCAAACTCTATATTGTACAGACTCAGAAACTTTATATTGTACAGACTCCCAAACTTTATATTGCACAGGCGCCTAAACTCTATATTGTACAGACTCCCATACTTTACATTGTGCAGACTCCTAAACTCTACATTGTACAGACTCCCAAACTCTATATTGTACAGACTCCCAAACTCTATATTGTACAGACTCCCATACTTTATATTGTGCAGACTCATAAACTCTATATTGTACAGACTCCCAAACTCTATATTGTGCAGACTCCCAAACTCTATATGGTGCAGACTCCCAAACTATATATTGTACAGTCTCCCAAACTCTATATTGTACAGACTCCCAAACTCTATATTGTACAGACTCCTATACTCTATATTGTGCAGACATCCAAGCTTTATATTGTACAGAGTATAGGAGTCTGCACAATATAGACTATAGGAGTCTGCACAATATAGAGTATAGGAGTCTGCACAATATAGAGTATAGGAATCTGCACAATATAGAGTATAGGAGTCTGCACAATATAGAGTATGGGAGTCTGCACAATATAGAGTATGGGAGCCTGCACTATATAGAGTATGGGAGTCTGCACAATATAGAGTTTGGGAGTCTGCACAATATAGAATTTGGGAGTCTGTACAATGTAGAGTTTGGGAGTCTGCACAATATAGACTTTGGGAGTCTGTACAATATAGAGTTTTGGAGTCTGTACAATATAGAGTTTAGGAGCCTGCACAATATAAAGTATGGGAGTCTGTACAATATAGAGTTTAGGAGCCTGCACAATATAAAGCATGGGAGTCTGTACAATATAGAGTTTAGGAGCCTGCACAATATAAAGATGGATGTCTGCACAATATAGAGCTTGGGAGTCTGTACAATATAGAGTTTGGGAGTCTGCACAATATAAAGTATGGAAGTCTGTACAATATAGAGTTTGGGAGTCTGTACAATATAGAGTTTAGGAGCCTGCACAATGTAAAGTTTGGATGTCTGCACAATATAGAGTTTGGGAGTCTGTACAATATAGAGTTTGGGAGTCTGCACAATATAGAGTTTTGGAGTCTGCACAATATAGAGTTTAGGAGTCTGCACAATATAAAGTATGGAAGTCTGTACAATATAGAGTTTGGGAGTCTGTACAATATAGAGTTTAGGAGCCTGCACAATGTTAAGTTTGGATGTCTGCACAATATAGAGTTTGGGAGTCTGCACAATATAGAGTTTGGGAGTCTGTACAATATAGAGTTTGAGAGTCTGTACAAATTAGAGTTTGGGAGTCTGCACAATATAGAATTTAGGAGTCTGCACAATATAAAGTATGGGTGTCTGTACAATATAGAGTTTAGGAGCCTGCACAATATAAAGTTTTGATGTCTGCACAATATAAAGTATGGGAGTCTGTACAATATAGAGTTTAGTTTGGGAGTCTATATTGTGCAGACATCCAAGCTTTATATTGTACAGACTCCCAAACCAAACTCTATATTGTACAGACTCACAAACTCTATATTGTGCAGACATCAAAACTTTATATTGTGCAGACTCCCAAACTCTATATTGTACAGACTCCCATACTTTATATTGTGCAGACTCATAAACTCTATATTGTACAGACTCCCAAACTCTATATTGTGCAGACTCCCAAACTCTATATGGTGCAGACTCCCAAACTTTATATTGTACAGTCTCCCAAACTCTATATTGTACAGACTCCCAAACTCTATATTGTACAGACTCCTATACTCTATATTGTGCAGACATCCAAGCTTTATATTGTACAGAGTATAGGAGTCTGCACAATATAGACTATAGGAGTCTGCACAATATAGAGTATAGGAGTCTGCACAATATAGAGTATAGGAGTCTGCACAATATAGAGTATAGGAGTCTGCACAATATAGAGTATGGGAGTCTGCACAATATAGAGTATGGGAGTCTGCACAATATAGAGTATGGGAGCCTGCACTATATAGAGTATGGGAGTCTGCACAATATAGAGTTTGGGAGTCTGCACAATATAGAGTTTGGGAGTCTGTACAATATAGAGTTTGGGAGTCTGCACAATATAGACTTTGGGAGTCTGTACAATATAGAGTTTTGGAGTCTGTACAATATAGAGTTTAGGAGCCTGCACAATATAAAGTATGGGAGTCTGTACAATATAGAGTTTAGGAGCCTGCACAATATAAAGCATGGAAGTTTGTACAATATAGAGTTTAGGAGCCTGCACAATATAAAGTGGGATGTCTGCACAATATAGAGCTTGGGAGTCTGTACAATATAGAGTTTGGGAGTCTTTACTACAGAGTTTGTGAGTCTGTACAATATAGAGTTTAGGAGCCTGCACAATATAAAGTTTTGAAGTCTGCACAATATAGAGCAGAGCTTTCCAAACTTTTCATCTTGGTGACACAATTTTTAGCCCTATATAATTTTGTGACACAGTAAATCAGTTGTACTAGCAAAAAGGAGGTTAAACTAACTTGTTTTAAGAGATACGGACACATACATAAATTATATAATAACTAAATATATTTACAAGTAACAGTATGTATGTGCAAGAATTAAAAAATAACTACACCAATAACTACTTATTATTTTAATGGGATGTATGAGGTTGATGGGATGAACACAATTTCTGAATATTTGGTGGAATATTCGATAAAGACACTCGCATTTCATCAGCAAGAATTTTTAAGCTTCCACTTCCTATCCATATATCAAGAGCAGGAGCAGCAATACACTACTGGGAGCTAGCTGCAAAAAAACCCCCACTGACTTCTGACTTCAGCTCAGTGTTTAAGCTGCCACCCTCGGTGAGTCTGACTGACTACTGCCCATGCTGCAAACACACTGCTGTCGCACTCACTGACTACTCATGCAGTCAGGAGCCAATTAAGGAGACTACACGTGCAGTCAGGAGCAATGTGCCGCCAAAGCCGCCAATTGGAATAGTTTCAGTTCCCACTGAGCTGCGGCAATAGGATAATATGATCTGTGACCCCCTAGGTATCAATCACGTGTCAACCATGTGATATGCGTAGCAAGCAGGCGGAAAGTCAGAAACCCCTCAAAAACAAATAATAATTTAAAAAAACTTGTGCTGAAGCAGGGACACACCTACACACTGCTGCCGACACACTATTGTGTCCCGACACACAGTTTGGAAAGCACTGATATAGAGTATGGTAGTCTGTACAATATAGAGTTTTTGAAGTTCGTACAATATAGAGTTGGGAGTCTGTATAATATAGAGTTTGGTTTGGGAGTCTGTACAATATAAAGCTTGGATGTCTGCACAATATAGACTCCCAAACTCTATATTGTACAGACTTCCAAACTCTATATTGTACAGACTTCCAAACTCTATATTGTGCAGACTTCCATACTTTATATTGTGCAGACCCCTAAACTCTATATTGTGCAGACTACCAAACTCTATATTGTGCAGACTCCCAAACTCTATATTGTGCAGACTCCCAAACTCTATATTGTGCAGACTCCCATACTCTATATTGTACAGACTTCCAAACTCTATATTGTGCAGACTCCCAAACTCTATATTGTGCAGACTCCCAAACTCTATGTTGTGCCGACTTCCAAACTCTATATTGTGCCGACTCTCAAACTCTATATTGTGCAGACTCCCATACTACATATTGTGCAGACTCCCATACTACATATTGTGCAGACTCCCATACTCTATATTGTGCAGACTCCTAAACTCTATATTTTACAGACTTCCAAACTCTATATTGCACACATATTATTACAATATAGAGTTTGGTTTGGGAGTCTGTTCAATATAAAGCTTTGATGTCTGCACAATATAGACTCCCAAACCAAACTCTATATTGCACAGACTCCCATACTCTATATTGTGCAGACATCCAAACTTTATATTGTGCAGGCTCCTAAACTCTATATTGTACAGACTCCCAAACTCTATATTGTACAGACTTCCATACTTTATATTGTGCAGACTCCTAAACTCTATATTGTGCAGACTCCCAATTTCTATATTGTGCAGACTCCCAAAGTCTATATTGTGCAGACTCCCAAAGTCTATATTGTGCAGACTCCCAAAGTCTATATTGTGCAGACTGCCAAACTCTATATTGTGCAGACTCTCAAACTCTATATTGTGCAAACTCCCAAACTCTATATTGTGCTGACTCCCAAACTCTATATTGTGCTGACTCCCATACTCTATATTGTGCAGACTCCCATACTCTATATTGTGCAGACTCTGCACAATATAGAGTTTGGGAGTCTGCACAATATAGAGTTTGGGAGCCTGTACAATATAGAGTTTGGGAGTCTGTACAATATAGAGTTTGGGAGTCTGTACAATATAGAGTTTGGGAGTCTGCACAATATAGAGTTTAGGAGTCTGCACAATATAAAGTATGGAAGTCTGCACAATATAGAGTTTGGGAGTCTGTACAATATAGAGTTTGGGAGTCTGCACAATATAGAGTTTCGGAGTCTGCACAATATAGAGTTTAGGAGTCTGCACAATATAAAGTATGGAAGTCTGTACAATATAGAGTTTGGGAGTCTGTACAATATAGAGTTTAGGAGCCTGCACAATGTAAAGTTTGGATGTCTGCACAATATAGAGTTTGGGAGTCTTTACAATATAGAGTTTGGGAGTCTGTACAATATAGAGTTTGGGAGTCTGTACAATATAGAGTTTGAGAGTCTGTACAAATTAGAGTTTGGGAGTCTGCACAATATAGAGTTTAGGAGTCTGCACAATATAAAGTATGGGTGTCTGTACAATATAGAGTTTAGGAGCCTGCACAATATAAAGTTTTGATGTCTGCACAATATAGAGTTTAGTTTGGGAGTCTATATTGTGCAGACATCCAAGCTTTATATTTTACAGACTCCCAAACCAAACTCTATATTGTACAGACTCACAAACTTTATATTGTACAGACTCCCAAACTTTATATTGCACAGGCACCTAAACTCTATATTGTACAGACTCCCATACTTTACATTGTGCAGACTCCTAAACTCTACATTGTACAGACTCCCAAACTCTATATTGTACAGACTCCCAAACTCTATATTGTACAGACTCCTAAACTCTATATTGTGCAGACTACCAAACTCTATATTGTGCAGACTCCCAAACTCTATATTGTGCAGACTCCCAAACTCTATATTGTGCAGACTCCCATACTCTATATTGTACAGACTTCCAAACTCTATATTGTGCAGACTCCCAAACTCTATATTGTACAGACTCCCAAACTCTATGTTGTGCCGACTTCCAAACTCTATATTGTGCAGACTCTCAAACTCTATATTGTGCAGACTCCCATACTACATATTGTGCAGACTCCCATACTCTATATTGTGCAGACTCCTAAACTCTATATTTTACAGACTTCCAAACTCTATATTGCACACATATTATTACAATATAGAGTTTGGTTTGGGAGTCTGTTCAATATAAAGCTTGGATGTCTGCACAATATAGACTCCCAAACCAAACTCTATATTGCACAGACTCCCATACTCTATATTGTGCAGACATCCAAACTTTATATTGTGCAGGCTCCTAAACTCTATATTGTACAGACTCCCAAACTCTATATTGTACAGACTTCCATACTTTATATTGTGCAGACTCCTAAACTCTATATTGTGCAGACTCCCAATTTCTATATTGTGCAGACTCCCAAAGTTTATATTGTGCAGACTCCCAAAGTCTATATTGTGCAGACTCCCAAACTCTATATTGTGCAGACTCCCATACTCTATATTGTGCAGACTCTGCACAATATAGAGTTTGGGAGTCTGCACAATATAGAGTTTGGGAGCCTGTACAATATAGAGTTTGGGAGTCTGTACAATATAGAGTTTGGGAGTCTGTACAATATAGAGTTTGGGAGTCTGCACAATATAGAGTTTAGGAGTCTGCACAATATAAAGTATGGAAGTCTGCACAATATAGAGTTTGGGAGTCTGTACAATATAGAGTTTGGGAGTCTGCACAATATAGAGTTTGGGAGCCTGTACAATATAGAGTTTGGGAGTCTGTACAATATAGAGTTTGGGAGTCTGTACAATATAGAGTTTGGGAGTCTGTACAATATAGAGTTTGGGAGTCTGCACAATATAGAGTTTAGGAGTCTGCACAATATAAAGTATGGAAGTCTGCACAATATAGAGTTTGGGAGTCTGTACAATATAGAGTTTGGGAGTCTGCACAATATAGAGTTTCGGAGTCTGCACAATATAGAGTTTAGGAGTCTGCACAATATAAAGTATGGAAGTCTGTACAATATAGAGTTTGGGAGTCTGTACAATATAGAGTTTAGGAGCCTGCACAATGTAAAGTTTGGATATCTGCACAATATAGAGTTTGGGAGTCTTTACAATATAGAGTTTGGGAGTCTGTACAATATAGAGTTTGAGAGTCTGTACAAATTAGAGTTTGGGAGTCTGCACAATATAGAGTTTAGGAGTCTGCACAATATAAAGTATGGGTGTCTGTACAATATAGAGTTTAGGAGCCTGCGCAATATAAAGTTTTGATGTCTGCACAATATATGTATAGTATGGGAGTCTGTACAATATAGAGTTTAGTTTGGGAGTCTATCTTGTGCAGAAATCCAAGCTTTATATTTTACAGACTCCCAAACCAAACTCTATATTGTACAGACTCACAAACTTTATATTGTACAGACTCCCAAACTTTATATTGCACAGGCGCCTAAACTTTATATTGTACAGACTCCCATACTTTACATTGTGCAGACTCCTAAACTCTACATTGTACAGACTCCCAAACTCTATATTGTACAGACTCCCAAACTCTATATTGTACAGACTCCCATACTTTATATTGTGCAGACTCATAAACTCTATATTGTACAGACTCCCAAACTCTATATTGTGCAGACTCCCAAACTCTATATTGTGCAGACTCCCAAACTATATATTGTACAGTCTCCCAAACTCTATATTGTACAGACACCCAAACTCTATATTGTACAGACTCCTATACTCTATATTGTGCAGACATCCAAGCTTTATATTGTACAGAGTATAGGAGTCTGCACAATATAGACTATATGAGTCTGCACAATATAGAGTATAGGAGTCTGCACAATATAGAGTATGGGAGTCTGCACAATATAGAGTATGGGAGCCTGCACTATATAGAGTATGGGAGTCTGCACAATATAGAGTTTGGGAGTCTGCACAATATAGAGTTTGGGAGTCTGCACAATATAGAGTTTGGGAGTCTGTACAATATAGAGTTTGGGAGTCTGCACAATATAGACTTTGGGAGTCTGTACAATATAGAGTTTTGGAGTCTGTACAATATAGAGTTTAGGAGCTTGCACAATATAAAGTATGGGAGTCTGTACAATATAGAGTTTAGGAGCCTGCACAATATAAAGCATGGGAGTCTGTACAATATAGAGTTTAGGAGCCTGCACAATATAAAGTTGGATGTCTGCACAATATAGAGCTTGGGAGTCTGTACAATATAGATTTCGGGAGTCTTTACTACAGAGTTTGGGAGTCTGTACAATATAGAGTTTAGGAGCCTGCACAATATAAAGTTTTGAAGTCTGCACAATATAGAGTATGGTAGTCTGTACAATATAGAGTTTTTGAAGTTCGTACAATATAGAGTTTGGGAGTCTGTATAATATAGAGTTTGGTTTGGGAGTCTGTACAATATAAAGCTTGGATGTCTGCACAATATAGACTCCCAAACTCTATATTGTATGGACTCCCAAACTCTATATTGTACAGACTTCCAAACTCTATATTGTACAGA
The DNA here is from genome assembly GCF_027579735.1 of Bombina bombina. Taxonomy (NCBI): domain Eukaryota; kingdom Metazoa; phylum Chordata; class Amphibia; order Anura; family Bombinatoridae; genus Bombina; species Bombina bombina. Next base: position 613,408,769 of record NC_069501.1, on the reverse strand, counting down.
CTTCCAAACTCTATATTGTGCAGACTTCCATACTTTATATTGTGCAGACTCCTAAACTCTATATTGTGCAGACTCCTAAACTCTATATTGTGCAGACTACCAAACTCTATATTGTGCAGACTCCCAAACTCTATATTGTGCAGACTCCCAAACTCTATATTGTGCAGACTCCCATACTCTATATTGTACAGACTTCCAAACTCTATATTGTGCAGACTCCCAAACTCTATATTGTGCAGACTCCCAAACTCTATGTTGTGCCGACTCCCAAACTCTATATTGTGCCGACTCTCAAACTCTATATTGTGCAGACTCCCATACTACATATTGTGCAGACTCCCATACTCTATATTGTGCAGACTCCTAAACTCTATATTTTACAGACTTCCAAACTCTATATTGCACACATATTTTTACAATATAGAGTTTGGTTTGGGAGTCTGTACAATATAAAGCTTGGATGTCTGCACAATATAGACTCCCAAACCAAACTCTATATTGCACAGACTCCCATACTCTATATTGTGCAGACATCCAAACTTTATATTGTGCAGGCTCCTAAATTCTATATTGTACAGACTCCCAAACTCTATATTGTACAGACTTCCATACTTTATATTGTGCAGACTCCTAAACTCTATATTGTGCAGACTCCCAAAGTCTATATTGTGCAGACTCCCAAAGTCTATATTGTGCAGACTCCCAAAGTCTATATTGTGCAGACTCCCAAACTCTATATTGTGCAGACTGCCAAACTCTATATTGTGCAGACTCTCAAACTCTATATTGTGCAAACTCCCAAATTCTATATTGTGCTGACTCCCAAACTCTATATTGTGCTGACTCCCATACTCTATATTGTGCAGACTCCCATACTCTATATTGTGCAGACTCCCATACTCTATATTGTGCAGGCTCCTAAACTCTATATTGTACAGAGTCCCATAATTTATATTGTGCAGACTCCTAAACTCTATATTGTACAGACTCCAAAGCTCTATATTCTGCAGACTCCCATACTCTGTATTGTGCAGACTCCCATACTCTATATTGTGCAGACTCCCAAACTCTATATTGTGCAGACTCCTATACTCGATATTGTGCAGACTTCCAAGCTTTATATTGTACAGAGTATAGGAGTCTGAACAATATAGAGTATAGGAGTCTGCACAATATAGAGTATGGGAGTCTGCACAATATAGAGTGTGGGAGTATGGACAATATAGAGTATGGGAGTCTTCACAATATAGAGTATAGGAGTCTGCACAATATAGAGTCAGGGAGTCTGCACAATATAGAGTATGGGAGTCTGCACAATATAGAGTTTAGGAGTCTGTACAATATAGATCATGGGAGTTTGAGATTTGCAGGTGTCAGGGAGCAGCTTTTTCAATGGTGGAGACTCCCGGACCTTCCGGGAGAGTTGGGATGTCTGATGTTAGCACACAGTAGACTATCACTTGAGCATTAAAAAACAACTTTAGAATCGTTATTGATTGTCCTTGAGCAATTTTAACACATAATAGCGCTAATATTTTTGAGCTCCACTAGTAATGTAGGTTAAAATGTCTTATTCATTTCAAGGGACATACTACTTATATGCCAAATGGCTTGAAAGTAATTCAGTATAACTGTAAAAAGCTGAGTAGAAAATATTGCCTGAACATATTTATGTAAAAAAGGAAGCTATTTTACCTCAAAATGTATTCAGCACACAATAATAAGTACTTTGTGAATAGTTATCCTTCAGCTACTGTCAAGTTGCAGGTTGGGAAACAAACATTCAGCATCATCAGTGCTGAGGTTATGCTTTGCTTTACTGTATGGGAGTCTGTACAATATAGAGTTTGGAAGTCTGTACAATATAGAGTTTGGGAGTCTGTACAATATAGAAAGACCCAAACAATCAGAAACTTCCTCCAGAATTATCCCTAAGGAAAACTTTGTGGGTTTACTCCCAGAATTAGCTAAACATCTACATTCATCCTTAAAATCTGATTTATGCAAACCACCTCAACTTATAGCAAAATCAGATGGTTTCCTATATCATAACACAAAACTCTATATATTCATCTTGATTCACCCCTGTCTGGTCATCCAGGAATTAACAGAACTTTTGAACTTATCTCTAGAAAGTTTTGGTGGCCTAAAATGAGACACTATTAAGGAATATGTTAACTCATGCACACTTTGTGTGACTTCCAAACCTGAGAAAATACCACCATATGGGTTACTCATGCCTATACAGGTACCAGAGAGACCTTGGAGCCATCTGTCTATGGACTTTATTGTGGAACTCCCAAACTCTGACAGTAAGAATACTATTCTTGTTGTCATTGACTTATTGACTAAAATGGCCCATTTCATTCTATTTCACAAGCTACCTACTTCAGCGGAAAGAGCACACCTTTTCTTGGACAACATAGTAAAATATCATGGTATCCCTTCTGTTCTTACCACTGACAGAGGTAGTCAGTTCACCTCTCGATTCTGGAATTGTCTTTGCAAACATGCCCAGATCTCTCATAGATTCACAACCGCTTTTCATTCACAAACTAATGGGCAAGCTGAAAGACTGAATCAATGGCTTGAGCAATACTACTACTGCGCTTATCAGCAAGGGAATTGGTTAAGATTCTTATCTATGGCAGAATATGCTTACAATAACACCATCAATTCCTCCACCAAGCAGACTCCATTTTTTGCTAATTTTGGATTCCATCCTGAATGATCACTCATTCCAACTGACTCTTCTCTCTGTCCAAAGGTTTTTGACTTGTCTCACTCAATTATAGAGAATTTTAAGGTCTTGAAACAAAACATCCAACATGCACAGGCTACGCAAAAGAGATTCTACGATTTGCGTAGACGTACACCTCCTAAATATGCCTTAGGAGAGTTACGGCTAGATTATGAGTTTGCATTAGGCTTAAAAAGCAGCGTTAGCTGGTCCTAATGCTGCTTTTTAACGCCCGCTGGTATTACGAGTCTTGTAGGTACAGGTGTACCGCTCACTTTTTTGGCCAGACTTGGAAATACCGCAAATCCACTAACGTAAATTGGGTATCCTCTTTTTTCAATGGGACTTGCATAGTGCCGATATTACGAGTCTGCCAAAAAGTGAGGGGTTCACCCTCTCCTGTCAAGACTGGTACCGCATTTTAAAGTCAGTAGTTAAGAGTTTTACACTACAACGCCGTAGCATAAAACTCTTAACTAAAGTTCTAAAAAGTACACTAACACCCATAAACTACCAATTAACCCCTAAACCGAGGCCCTCCCACATCGCACACACTAAAATCATTTTTTTAACCCCTAATCTGCCGAACCGGACATCACCGCCACTATAATAAATATATTAACCCCTAAACTGCCGCACTCCCGCCTTGCAAACATTAGTTACATATTATTAACCCCTAATCTTCCGTCCCTAACATCGCCGCCACCTACCTACATTTATTAACCCCTAATCTGCCGTCCCCAACGTCACTGCCACTATATTAAAGTTATTAACCCCTAAATCTAAGTCTAACCCTAGCACCCCCTAACTTAAATATAATTAAAAGAAATCTAACTAAAAATTCCTATCATTAACTAAATTATTCCTATTTAAAACTAAATACTTACCTGTAAAATAAACCCTAAGATAGCTACAATATAACTAATAGTTACATTGTAGCTAGCTTACGATTTATTTTTATTTTACAGGCAAGTTTGTATTTATTTTAACTAGGTAGAATAGTTATTAAATAGTTATTAACTATTTAATAACTACCTAGCTAAAATAAATACAAAATTACCTGTAAAATAAAACCTAACCTAAGTTACAATTACACCTAACACTACACTATAATTAAATAAATTAACTAAATTAAATACAATTAAATAAATGACATACAATTACCTAAATTAAATTAGCTAAAGTAAAAAAAACAAAAAACAATAAATGACAGAAAATAATAAACAAATTACAGAAATTTAAACTAATTACACCTAATCTAATAGCCCTATTAAAATAAAAAAAGCCCCCCCAAAATAAAAATAAAAACGCTAGCCTAAACTAAACTACCAATAGCCCTTAAAAGGGCCTTTTGCTGGGCATTGCCCCGAAGTAATCAGCTCTTTTACCTGTAAAAAAAAATACAAACAACCCCCCAACAGTAAAACCCACCAAATTTTAAACCATGCTCTCCTTTAATAATTTTGGTGTCAAGAAATGCAACTGATTCAATGCCAGTCTCATGTTTGATGGTGGTGTATCAATATAGAGGTAGTCAGCCAACTTTTCATCTATCACTTTCATACTAACAGCTTGATTTAGTATGTACTTGATTTATGAATTTTACTAAAAATGACAACATGGCTCTTAAAACACTTAAGATGAATAAAAATATCATTTTAAAAGGAGCTTATAAAGGCGGGGCAATGGTAATTATGGACAGGGACTATTACATAGCAGAGATTAATTCTCAACTTAATGACTCCACTACATATAAAAAGGTCTCAAGTAATCCTGTATTTAAGATACAGAAAGAGATCAAGTACATACTAAATCAAGCTGTTAGTATGAAAGTGATAGATGAAAAGTGGCTGACTACCTCTATATTGATAAACCCAGGACGCCCATATTTTACACAGTTCCAAAAATTCATAAAGATGCACAAAAGCCCCCTGGGAGGCCAATCGTTTCCTGTGTGGAATCAGTTTTCACCAACATCTCCAAATTTGTTGATAAATTACTACAGCCCGAAGTCACTAGAATGGCCAGTTACATTAGACACAGTACACTTCCTGGAGAGGGTTTAAAAGATAGAACTTCCCACTTGTCGTTATCTGCTGTTCACCATGGACGTCAGCAGTCTATACACCTCCATCAAACACGAGACTGGCATTGCCATCATAAGAAAGACACTCATGGTGAGCGGCAGATATACAACAGCCCAATGTGACTTTATAGAGAAATTACTGTGCCTTATACTTTACTGGAATTTTTTCCTTTTTCAGGAGGACTGGTACATTCAGGTGAGAGGGACAGCTATGGGGTCCAACGTCGCCCCATCCTACGCCAACCTCTACATGAACGAATTCAAAGAAAGAAAAGTATATGAAAATCATCTGTTTAAAGAACATGGAGCAGTCTGGCTCCGCTATATAGATGATGTGTTTGGCGTGTGGTGGGGCGACGTTGGATCCCTCACTCAATTCATTACAGAACTCAATTCAGAGGTAAGGGGTCTATGTTTTACAATCACACATAGTGAAGAATCAGTTGCATTCCTTGACACCAAAATTATTAAAGGAGAGTATGGTTTAAAATTTGATCTATTTGTCAAGGAAACCGATAGGAACACTATGTTAAGGTTTGACAGTTTTCACCCCAAAAGACTACTGGAGTCATTACCCAAGAGCCAACTCCTGCGAGTAAATAGGATTGTTAGTGAAGAGGGGGAAAGAAAGAAAAGATTGACACAGATGAAAAATACATTTCTTGAAAGAGGATATCCAACTAGTCTCATTGATAAAAAAATTAAGGAAATACAATACCCTAGAAAAATATCTACTCAGAATCTTGATAAAAGAGAGAGAATAGCTTTTGTTTCACAGCACAGTACTTATAGTGATAAAATAGGTAAAATCATTAGAAAGAATTGGTATGTTCTGAAGAACTGTAACCCACATATTAAGTCATTGCAGGAACCGCCTTTAATGGCTTATAAACGAGTAAAGAACATAAGAGACCATCTAATTAGATCTGATGTAGGCCCAATTAAGGGACCCAGACAAACATATTTGGGTAGCAAAAGACAAGGTAGTTATCCTTGTCTTGGATGCATGAGTTGCAGCTCCATTATAAAAGGGCCCCATTTCTTCCACCCACAGAGTGGGAAAAGATACAATATACAGGGATTCCACACGTGTGAAAGTACATATGTTATATACCTTATCAAATGCCTATGTTCCCTAATTTACTTGGGGGAGACCACGCAAAAAATAAGGGACCGCATCAGTCAGCATAGATGCAACATTAGGAAGAAAAACATAGAGGCCCCTCTTTCCAAACATTTTATTGAGAAAAATCATAACATCAGTCAACTACGTTGGCAAATTATAGAGCATATACAGGCCCCCAGAAATGGTGCTGATAGGGAGACATTGCTAAAGCAGAGGGAGATGTGGTGGATATTCAAAATGGAAACTGGCACCCAAGGGGTTAAACCGAGATTTTGATCTCTCCTGCTTTATATAATGTCTCACACTATCTATATGTTTATAGATTAATATAATCTATATTTTTGAAACAGTTACAGTAACATTTAGGATATAACAAAAAAACCTAACATCCTAAAAACAAAAGTGAAAGATGTCCACATAGTCCTATATAGTTACAGCAATATCCACATTTACTATATATGTGTATTTTTTCTAAATAGTCTTTTCACAAATAGTCCTATACCCTTTAAGTCTTTTATAAAATACTGTTTTTAATTTTGATACAAATTGATATTATGTTAATATGTAGGCAAAAAATGCAATATTTTAGCCACTAGATGGCGCCATACACATAGTGTATCACAGAGTTGGTGCGAATTTCCCAAGGCTTTAAAAGTGTAACACAAAATGTTTGCATCAGATTGCATGATTACGGGGGTTTCCCCGAAATGTCGCAACTTTATCCTAAGGTCTTCAATAAAAGTTTAAATTTTATTTCAAGTGCTGGCAATATCTATTGATTTTGTGCTATTTTGGGGTGTTTGCAGTCTATCCCCTTTGCCGGAGCACTAGCAGTGGTGCTGTTTCTAATATTGAACCTTTTTTTTCAGTCATGTGCAGTAATTAAAATATCCAGTAGGTGGAGCTGTCCACTTGTTTTGCAGCAAAGTTATGCAACTTAACAGGTCTGAAATTGAACTGTGTACACAGAACAGACATTAGCTATCGAGCAGCCACTTCCCTATTATCTTCCTGTCCAGCTGCTTGAGGTGAAGGTGCCTAACTGCATATTAATCACTGCAGATTGAAATGCATAGAATAGGTGCAGACCCAATATTATCTAACATGCTAACAATGCAGAGAACTGATTGCAGAAAAATTCAAGTAAAAAAACATTTTTGTTCATTAAACTTAGTTTGATGATGATACAATCTATATTATTAGGTTTATGATGCTGTTTAGCATTTAAAGTCTTCATTTCAAAGCTTTAAATATAATGTATTAGGTGTTACTTATGTCAGTTTTGAGAGGGGTCTGGAACCTTACTCCCTCACATCCCATTGACTTACATTATAAACTGGGTTTCAATTTACAACGGTTTCGATTTACAACCATTCCTCCTGGAACCTAACCCCGGCGTAAACTGAGGGCTACCTGAACCAACAGTGCAGATCAGGTCCGCAAGACCTCGCTGAATGCAGAGAGCAAAACGCTCTCCGTATTCAGCTGTCAGGGTGCCAGGAATAAGACTAAGATGAGAAGTGCAAAAATAATCACACCTTTATTAATAGCAAAAAATAATAAAAAGTCAAAAAACAAGCCAGGAATCAAAACCAGAGCTGGTAGTCAGACAAGCCGAGTCAGGAGCCAAAGCGAATAGTCAGATGAGCCGAATCAGGAGCCAAAGCGAGTAGTCAGACGAGCCAGAATCAGGAACAAGGAGAACAGCAGAGTCAGAAACAAGCCAGGGATAAGGAACCAGGAGGGACATCAGACAGCCAGGTAATACACAGGAGCTCTCACAAACAGATCTGAGACAACGCAAGGGAAAAGCATACTAAACAGCGGCCCTTTAAATAATAAGTGATGACATCACAATTCTGAGACTGCATCCTGTCTCACTCGGATGATGTACACCAGTCTGCCCATAAAAGGAAGTGCAGGGAATTAGCAGCATCACACAGTATGCACCAGAGTCAGCAAGAGAGGTGAGTAAAATGGCTGCCAGCAGCACATGGCAAACAAAGCAGGGAAAAAACCCTGACAGTACCCTCCCCTCAATGACCCCTCCCCCGTGGGAGGACAAAAGGCTTATTTGGGAAACAGGCATGGAAGGCACGGAGGGGGCAGGAGCATGAACATCAGAGGAGGGAACCAATGAACGCTCCTCCGGACCGTAGCCCCACCAGTGAACCAAATACTGTACATGGCCCCTGGACATACGAGAGTCAATAATGCTGCTGACCTCATACTCCTCATGTTTGTCAACATAGATAGGATGGGGACTAGGCAATACAGTGGTAAACCGATTACAAACCAATTGTTTCAAGAGGGTCACATGAAAAACATTGGAGATGCGCATTGCAGGAGGAAGGTCAAGAGCGTAGGCCACAGGATTGACCCTTCGGAGTATTCGAAAAGGACCAACATAACGGGGAGCCAGTTTATTGGAAGGCACATGAAGGTTCAAGTTGCGGGAGGAAAGCCAAACTCTCTCACCAACCTGGTAGGAAGGTGCGGGCAGACGCCTACGATCAGCCTGGAACTTTTGGCGCTGCATAGAACGATGAAGGCAATCCTGAATCTGCACCCACGTGGAACGGAGTTGCCGGAGATACTCCTCCAAAGCCGGAATACCCTGAGACATGAATGAATCGGGCAACAAGGATGGTTGAAACCCATAATTCGCCATGAACGGGAATAACTTGGAGGAAGCATTAATAGCACTATTACGAGCAAACTCTGCCCAAGGTAACAGTTCAGACCAATTATTGTGGTGATCTGAGACATAGCAACGGAGGAACTGTTCCAGAGCTTGATTAGACCGTTCCGCAGCCCCATTGGATTGAGGGTGATATGCTGAGGAGAAGGAAAGCTGGATACCCATTTGAGCACAAAAGGAACGCCAAAATCTGGAGACAAATTGGCTACTCCAGTCCGACACTATCTCCTTGGGTAACCCATGTAAACAGAAGACATCCCGGACAAAAATTGAAGCAAGCTCCTGAGCGGTAGGCAACTTCTTCAAGGGAATGCAATGTGACATTTTAGAAAAACGGTCAACCACCGTAAGGATAACAGTATTGCCATTGGAAACAGGGAGCTCGACAATGAAGTCCATGGAAAGATGTGTCCAAGGATGCTCACCATTAGCAATAGGTTGAAGAAGACCCACAGGAAGACGTCAAGGAGTCTTATTCTGTGCACAAACTGAGCAGGAGGCAACATACGCAGCAACATCAGAACAAAGACCTGGCCACCAGAATTGTCGAGTGACAGACCAAATCATTTGGTTCTTGCCTGGGTGACCGGTGGCTTTAGGATAGTGGTAAGTGTGCAAAAGTTTAGTTAGAAGATTCTCAGGAACAAAACACTTACCACTAGGTTTCTCAGGAGGTGCATTGGTTTGTGCAGCCAGGATCTCCTCCCCCATGGGAGAAGTCAAATTAGTACGTATGGTAGCCAAATATGGTCAGGAGGTATAACTGGAGTAGGTACAGACTCCTCCTTGGACAGAGGCGAAAATTGTCGAGAGAGGGTATCAGCCCTAACATTCTTACTACCAGGCAAGTAGGAGACCACATAATTAAACCGAGACAAAAATAGCGCCAATCTGGCCTGTCGGGGCGACAAACATTTTGCTTCAGATAGATAAGTTAAATTCTTGTGCTCAGTAAGAATGAGCACTGGCACGCTAGTACCCTTGAGAAGATGCCTCCATTCCTTGAGTGCCAAAATTATGGCCAGTAATTCCCTGTCGCCAATTTCATAATTGCACTCCACTGGAGACAATTTGTTAGAGAAGAAACCACACGGATGCAAGGAACTGTCAGGCATAGGACGTTGAGACAAGTGGGCACCTACTCCACTCTCAGATGCATTGACCTCAAGAACGAAAGGCAGGACAGGGTTAGGATGAGCCAGAACTGGAACAGCAGAAAAGGCAGTCTTAAGACTATCAAAGACCATAATGGCAGTAGGTGACCAATGGAGTGGATCATTCTCTTTACGGGTCATGTCTGTGATAGGTTTGACCAAGGAAGAAACGTTTTTAATAAACTTTCTATAGTAATTGGCGAACCCCAAAAAACGTTGAATAGACCGAAGACCAACTGGGCTAGGCCACTGCAAAACTGCAGACAACTTGTCAGGATCCATGAAGAACCCTGCAACAGAGATAACATAACCTAGGAATGTTACTTGAGTATGGTGGAACTCACATTTCTCGAGTATACAAAACACGCCGTTCTCACGTAGTCTCTGAAGAACCTGTGTAACATCAGAACGATGAGCCTCAAGTGTGGGTGAGTGTATGAGGATGTCGTCTAAGTACACCACAACACACTGTTGCAACATATCTCGTACGACATCATTAATAAATTCCTGGAAAACAGCAGGAGCATTACATAGGCCAAAGGGCATTACAAGATACTCATAATGCCCGCTCCTGGTGTTAAATGCTGTTTTCCATTCATGGCCCTCCTTGATCCTAATGAGATTGTACACTCCTCTCAAATCAAGTTTAGTAAAGACCGTAGCTCCCTTGAGGCGATCAAAAAGTTCCGTAATGAGCGGAATAGGGTAAGCATTCTTAATGGTAAGACGATTAAGACCCCTATAATCGATGCATGGTCTTAACTCGCCACCCTTTTTCTTCACAAAGAAGAAGCCAGCCCCTGCAGGAGAGCAGGATTTGCGGATGATCCCCCGCGACAGAGCATCGGCAACATACTCCTCCATAGCACAATTCTTCGCAACAGACAGAGGCTAAACCCGGCCCCGAGGAGGAATGGCTCCGGGTTGAAGGTCTATGGCACAATCGTAAGCCCGGTGAGGAGGCAACGTACCGGCACGCACCTTGTCAAAAACATCTAGGAACTCTCGGTACTCCTCTGGCAATTAAAGACAAGACTTTAACTGGTTTTCGAAGACAAGTGGAAATACATTGCGTAGACCACAACAAAATGTCGGACCTGCAGCAGTAGAGACTAGGATTGTGCTTTTGGAGCCAGGGATAACGCAGAACAACCGGAAAATGCGGAGAGTTTATCACCTGGAACTGGAGGGTTTCAAAATGGAGAGCCCCAACAGCCATGGATAACGGAGCAGTTTCGTGATTAACGAGTGCAGGCTGAAGGGGTCTGCCATCAATGGCCTCAATAGCATACGGAATGGACCGAGGAAAAACAGGATTGGAGAGCTTTGATACAAAAGCACTGTCAATAAAATAGCCCGCAGCACTGGAGTCAACAAGAGCCTGGGTGACTATGGAGGAGTCCACCCAGGAAAGGACAACTGTGACCAAAGGTTTCTCCTTAAGCGGTTCCGGGGACTAGGATAAACCACCCAAGGTCTGCCCCCGGCAGGACCTTAGGTGTGAGCGTTTCCCTGCCGTGTAGGACAAGACTTCAAAAGGTGGCCCTGTAACTCACAATAGAGGCTTAGCCCCTCCCTCCTCCTAAAGGCCCTCTCTGCTGCGGAGAGACGCGTGAATCCCAACTGCATTGGCTCAGCAGTACCTGGTGACTCAGGGCCAGGAGGCATGGGAGGAGAGGGAGGCATGGGTGGGAACGAACACGTAGGAGACAACGGAACAGAAGGCTTCCGCAAGCGCTCCTTGAAAGAGGGCCTCTCACCTAGTCTGATGTCAATTAGGATAAAAAAAGACACCAATGCGATATTTGCAGGTCAATGGATGCAGTTGAAAATTCAAATGAAAAAAAGTTGAATGGGACAGCAAAAGTTTAATGGTTAAATAAAATTATAAGACTTAAGCTGGCTGATAAAAAGAGCTAAATGTATTTGGAACTAAGAGACTATGATAAACATATTAAAGACCATGTGGGAGAGAGGACTAGATAAACAATAAAAGTGGATCTTATGCAAATTGCTAAAATGGAGTCAGTATGTAACAATATAAAAATATCAGTGGTTACATTTTAATGACTGACTCATGCTATTATTATAGTATTATAATAACTGTGTGCTATATGTGGGACATTAAATGATAGCAGAACTATGTGTATATTTGTGTGTGTTCATGTGCAGTGTCTATATAGTGTGTGTATGTGTGCAGTGTCTTGCATTCACAAGTAACAAGAAAATAGGGGCATGTAGATACATTTGTATACCTTTATTTAATAATACAAAACACAAATATTGAATACTATCTTTAAATGTAACTGAAAAAGCTTTCGAATATTTTTTGTCACCAGTAACAACTGATCTTATTCTTAATACCAAAATAGGGGCCCAGACAGGAGAAACAGGATAATTTACTATCTTCTATATGCTTAAATATTAGTAAAGAGCATTTGTGTATGTTTCAGTTTATTATAATGTTTGATTCCCAGGAATTTGCATTCACAAAACAAACAATTTTCAAAACAGTACTCATACTGGCCTCAAGATGGAGCCACAATGCAGATTTTTTTTTATTCTTTGAAAGGCACATTTCTCTTCTATGATTACAATTGCAAGTGGTAACTTGGCCCAGCATATCTGGTATTCATAATTACTTTGCTTTATAGTGAGACCAAACAAGCATGTTATTCTAATAGATAATGACACCCTATCAATCACTATTGAAGAAGGCTCTTATTTGTGGTATTTGAACTATATTGTATCTGCAGCATATTACTCTAGGTTAAAATGACCTTCAGTAATCAAAAGAATTGCAATCAGCATATTTGCTGGAAAATCTATGGAAAGCATAACTGCAATAAAGGGTTGAGTCTTATGTCCCACTGCAGTGTATGCAGTAGCTTATGTAAGAATGTCACCTCACTGAAAAGACCTATTTGTGGAACAAAAATACATATAAAAAGAAAGAAATGGGGTTCTCATTGTAGTTAAAGGGACAGTACACTGTAAAATTGTTTTTATATTAATGTATTTTCAATGACTTGTTATACCAGCTGCAGAGTATAAAATGTAGGAGCAATTATATTTTCAGGTTTATTAGTGTATATGAAGTAGCTGGTTTTGTGCTTTTAAACCACAGCCTATTACAATGGGTTGAACTTCAGGTAATATCAGATCTTATTATGTTATCACTTTAATGTTCACACAATTGCTTCCTTATCTTATATTTGTCTAGAAAACCAAAATACTTAGAGAGAACAATGGAAAATTATAATTTTATTACTTAACTACCATGCCCCCCACTGAGAGTGTAATCTCTTCTGCTGGCTGTGTTTACTTAGGCTATTCAATAGAATATACTCCAGTATAGAAACTTTCAGTATAGGTTGGGATACCACAAGCTAAATAAGCTATTTCAAATGCCAAAATAGGGGTAAAGGAGTTACTTGTAAACAATTTAAAACACTCCAGCAGGTAAAATGAATCATTCGGAACCATTTAAAGGGGAGAACATTTTTGGGTAAACTGTCCCTTTAAATCTTACAATTAAATATTCCTCCAACATGGACTGGCTTCCCCAATTACCTCCTCTATAATAGGGAGTTGGGCATGGACTAAATGTTAAAGTTTCGCCCACTCATTCCAATTGGTTGATATCAGCAGTGCTGAGGGATTGTTTCAAGAGCCCCATTTTCATTTTTCTGCTCTGCCAAGAAAGAAGACTGTTTCTATTTATCTTACTAATACTATAGAAAGTTACCAAAACAGGGGTTGAAAATGATCTTGTGCTTGTTTTCAGATAAGGATTTCTGAACTTGTATTGTCAGTGTTTTTTCCAATGATCATGATTACAAAATGCTTCTGCTGTTAATAAGCCCTAAAGCTTTAAAGTGTTATCTTCTAAAAACAACACAAAATCTTAATCTTAAATCTCCTGATTTTGTTATTGAAGAATTAAATATTCAGGATTAAAGAGAAACAAAATGGCGATTTCATGGATTTATCATTTACATCATTAATCGATCCCTTTTAATAGTGTTTAGTGATGCTAATATGCTCCAAAACCATAAAAATATTTGTGTGTCTTTTAAGGGATTTAAACACTGCCATTATCGATAGTGTGCATGTATGTCAATTGGGTTATCAATTAAACACATTTTTATTAGTGTAAAAGTGCTTATTATTAATTTGTTAACTTTAATTAATCAAGCAGGAAGCATAGGCGTTCTTTCACCCAAATCAAGATTTTTCCATGTTGATTTATATATGTTTTAAACTCAACTTTGGATTAAACATATTAAGTTTTATTATTTGACTTTTGGACTTCTTCTTCCTTTGACGCACATTACTATGCCATATACTCAACTCATAAAATATATCACGTGGCCCAAGGTAGCTACCATTTAACATGATTTTAGTATATCAGTTGGTCCAAAAGTGGCCGGTTAAGTAGTTACCACATATCTAGATTATATATGTTATTATCATTGAAGGTTTATATAAAAGGATTGCAACCAGAGCAATGCTCTTGACTAAGATTTATTTGAGTCCCTTATTGATAGCAGCTTTGTAAAGATGTCACATCAACTTAGTAATATAATATTATCGCTCTGTGTTTATGTACACTTTGCTTATAAATGAGGTTGGAAAGCTGGTCGATAATACATTTTACATGCTTTTAATCAGGGACTGTACTGCATCCTATTCTTAACAGCCTATTTTTGTTAGTTCATTGCATCACATATATATACTGTATCTGCATCTTTTTTTTATTATTATTATCGCTTTGTATTGGACATCAATTATTTTATGTATTTGAAGAATATCTCAATAAAAATTATTTTAAAAAAAAGAAAAAAAAGGGCAAAGAACCAGTGTAATAATGGCAGTTTTTATGTGTGAATTTTTCTAATGTTAGTAGTGATACCAATTGTGCTGGTGATGGATAGACTAACACCAAAGGTTCTGTTCCAAAATCAGGTTTGCATGTTTCAATTTTTCTACTGGTGGGGGTGATGGGTAGAGAATGAATAGAGGCGACTCTTCAGTTTACAATAACATTCTCGCCACAGTTTAGAGGCAAACTGTATGCTTTTATTGGGTATAATATTTGAGGGTATTAATAATTAAACAGTCACAGAAGCTGATAGAAGGCACAGAAGTTATAGGGGTATATTTATCATAGTGCGAGCGGACATGATACGATTTATCATTGCACCAGCAGTTCTTGTTTAGTGATGTCCCGAACTGTTCGCCTGCGAACATAGCTTGTTCGCGTTCGCCGCTACGGGCAAACATATGCGATGTTCGATCCGCCCCCTATGTGTCATCATGACACTGTATGTCACAGCCTTCTGACACATTAGAGCCAATCAGCATCAGACACTCCCTCACAGACCCTCCCAGCTTCTTGGCAGCAGCCATTTTAGACTCATTACGATCTTGCTTTCTTAGTGAGAGGAGCTTTTGTGTTGCTGCTGCTGACATTATAGGGAAATAGATAGCTAGGCTACTGTATTTAGTGTCTAAAAAATACAAAAGTAGTAAATCAGTGCGCCAGTGATTGAATTAAACTAGTAAACAAAACGTTATATGCATTAATAAAAAATAACATATAATAAAGTGTAAGCTTGAAATTATAAGTTTGAATATGCTGTGTACCGCATAGTAAAAAGCCGGTAATGGTGCTGTTATGTACTTGACCCAGAGTATACTGCAGACAATATGCTGGCAAAATACATATATAATACAGGACTAAAGATACTTAGTGACAGGAGTGTCCATTAAAAGTTCAAATCTGTGCTGTACGTATCCAGCTGATGGGAAGGCAAGCTTCTTCTTCGACCGAATCCTGTTGGTGACCCAAGATGATAATTCTATAGAAAAAGTGAGACAGAAGAAGGTAACAACATAGTGTACGAATCAATAAGATCAGACACGCTAAATTGCTAGTAGAAATATACTCACAAGATTTCAGACACTTGAGAAGTGTCACAATAGCCTCCTGGACCCTTAGAGTCGTCCAGCTAACTCCCACTCCAATGTGGTAAGATGGTTAGTCGAATCCGTCTTTGGTTTCAGGCAAGCTGTGTCGGCTTGGTTAATTCTCCGTATTGAAAACAGCTGACAGGATTGCAGTGAGCTCCGGATACAGGTAGTGGGATATATGTTCCCAAGATAGAGTCAATGCCAGGATCTAAGTGTGCCGGGCACTTGTACCAAATGGTAAAGAATAATAGATAGATTTTTTAAAAGTACCAAAAGGTAAAGAGCAAAAACTGCAAAATGATAAAGAAAGTTTGAGGCAAAAAGTCTCAAATGATATATAAAAGACTTTATTAAGCACAACGTTTCTCGGTCTGTACGTGACCATTTCCTCAGGTGCAAAAAAGTGTATATTAAAACCACAAAAACCACAAACTTTTAAATCCCTAAGCCGGTGTCTACAAGATCACACTGCGCTTGCGTGTAGGTGTGTCAGTCATCTGATAGTTCAATAGTTATCTAAAACGCCAATCGGGTGTTGAGTATTGAACACACCCCTTAGAATAATTTGAATCTAGTAACATTAAAACTTATAAAAGACTTTAGGATAAATTATCCATATATAATTACAACTAATGGAAATAGATAATGTGACACAATGTGTACTTATAGATTGATATTACCAAATAAAGACTATCAGATTCGGCCAACTTATTTTTAGTATCGTGTTGACAGCTACTCGCAAGAGACCGTGTGTTATATATGATCACTTTAAACGGATGGTAGTAAATCCGCTGTTCAGTAAAAAAACATATTAACACAAAACCTTCATATACAATTAACAATCATAACGAACTTTTAAATCCCTAAGCCGGCGTCTACAAGATCACACTGCCCTTGCGTGTAGGTGTGTCAGTAATCTGATAGTTCAATAGTTATCTAAAGCGCCAATTGGGTGTTGAGTATTGAACATACCCCTTAGACTAATTTGAATCTAGTAATATTAAAACTTATAAAAGATTTTAGGATAAATTATTCGTACATAATTACAACTCATGTAAATAGAAACTGTGACACAATGTGTACTTATAGAATGACATAGCCAAATATAAACTATCAGATTCGACCAACTTGTTTTTAGTAACGTATTGACAGCTACTCGCAAGAGACCGTGTGTGTTATATATGATCACTTTTAACAGATGGTAGTAAATCCACTATTTAATAAAAAACATATTAACATAAAACCATCAAATACAATTAACAATCATATAAAACAATATATATAATATATATAAAAAAATATAAAAAATGTGTATATATACACACACATGTAATAACATGTAATTTCATATTAAAATACTAAACTTGAGATGCAAAAATTAGTAGAATATATACATTACTACCGATAAGGAAATAATAAATGTATTGTGTATATATATATAGGCAAATAGCCTTAATAGAGGGTTGGAATGGTGGGTTGGTTACCTCCACTTCTCATTCTATATATTTCAATATTCGATGTACATGTTCCTAATACAAAATAATAAGTTAGCCCAAATACAATATTAGATGTGAATGTTCCTAATGTCTAGGGATGGTCCTATGGATCCCCCCAGTGGTATCTATAAGTGGCTCATGACTATAGACTATATATAGATAAAACTGCATACTAATATGATACCGCTAATGTATAGCTATTCAAATATCTGGTGGCTACTGATGATAGAAAAAAATGCAGAAAGAAATGTAAAAATTCTAATGATAATACTTATATATACTCTAGTAGTAATTATTTCAATTGAAAAATAAGAAATATAATTTTTTTTTAAAATAAAATATGTCCTCCTGCTGAGATGCCTATGGCATGGCATCATGAAGTTGTATATAGATATTCTAAGTTGGTGGACACATACCACTTTAGTTAAAAGCAGCCATATCAATATTTGCATTCAAGCCGCCAGGAGACAAGGTGCGTAATTTCCATATCCAAAACGTCTCCCTTTGCCTTAAATGCAGATATCTATTCCTGCCCCATTTAGGGATGACCTGTTCTAATGGGAAAATGCAAAATTAATTTTGTGCTCCTGTATGGCAATGATTGGCATGTCTAGGTACACTGTGATTAGCAACATTTTTACTGATATTTCTCATATGTTCACCCCATCTTTTTTTGAGGGGTCTTGAAGTTCTCCCCACATATTGGACCCCACAACTGCACTCTAACAAATAAACTATAAATGCTGAATCACACGTAAAGTGTGTTTTGATATAAAAGTTCTGTTTTGTGACATATGATATAAATTCAATTATCTTACTGTTGGTGTGCTCACAGAGACCACAATTGGCTCTATTGCACGTAAAAAAAAACGGTTTCCCTAGAGGTCCATTGCCTATTTTAATAGATTTTTTGCCAATCACATGACTCTTCTTCATTACAACTTTATTAGGAGCCAATAGATTTTTTAGTGTTGGAGCCCTTCTAAAAGTACAAACTGGCATTCTCCCTATACTATTCCTCAATAGAGGGTCTCCTGACAAAATGTGCCAATATTTGCCTAGAATTTTCTTAATCTTCATGTAATTATTATTATATTGGGTTATAAATCTAACTTCCTCTTTACCCAATACATTAATTTTATTTGAAGTTTCTTCCTTGTTTTTAGTAAAAAACTCATCTCTACATTTATTCCTTGCTCTCATAAAGCTCTTTTCAATCAGATCTTTTGGGTAATGTTTCTCAATGAACCTATTTTTCAATATAATAGCCTGTTGATCAAAAGTTTCTAAATCAGTGCAATTCCTGCGAATCCTACAGAATTGATTAAAAGGAATATTTCTCTTCCAAGGTAGATTATGGTTGCTCTTATAGTTCAAATAACTATTAGAATCCACTGACTTAAAGAAAGTTTTGGTGGAAATATTCCCTAAAGTGTCCCATGTCAAAATCAGATTAAAAAAATCTATACTCATAGCATCAATTTTGGAAGTAAACTCAAGGCCCAGTGTGTTCTTATTTAAACCATCTATAAACTCCTGGGCTTCTAGGGCATTGCCTTCCCATATAAATAGGAGATCATCAATGAAACGGCCATAGAAGACTAGGTTCGCCCCATATGTAGAAGAATAGATGTATTGTTCTTCAAAAAATCCCATAAAGAGATTAGCAAAACTTGGGGCGAACCTAGTCCTCATGGCCGTTCCCTTGATCTGCAGATAAAATGTTTCCTGATAGACAAAATAATTGTTTTCCAATACAAAAGAAATACACTTTAGTAGAAATTCTCTCTGCCTGACTGGCATGTAGATGTCTTTTGTTAGATAATGTTCAACAGCTTTTATTCCCAGATCATGGGCAATATTAGAGTACAAAGCAGAGACATCACAAGTTAACCAAATGAGGTCTCTCCCTGCTTTCTTAATGTTAGATAACTTATATATTAGATCTGGTGTGTCTTTAATATATGATTTTAGTGTCACTACAGATTTTTTTAAAAATGAATCGACATATTCAGATAGATTACACGTTAAGTTGCCAATTCCTGATATGATGGGCCTCCCAGGGGGATCCACCAGACTCTTATGGATCTTTGGGAGGTGATAGTAATATGCTAGATTGGGTGCAAAGGGTATTAAATAATCCCTCTCTTTCTTAGCGAGTATTCCCTCTAACCAACCTGAATCGACTATTTTAATCAAATTGGTGAGAAATTTAGCTGTGGGATTAAATGTTAGTAATCTATAGTACTCAGTGTCTAGTAATATACGATTTGCTTCTTTAATATAATCTTTGATGTTCTGTAGTACTATCCCTCCCCCTTTGTCCGCTTGTCTTATCACTATGTTCTTATTGGCTGCCAATTTAGATAAAGCTTTTAATTCATAGACATTTAAATTTGGATTTTTGATGTTATTCTCAGATAATTTACCAAATTCTTCCAGGACCAGATTTTGGAATAATTCTAAACTAGTTCCAGTACAGGGAGGGTTGAAATTGGATTTGAGGGTGAGATCTGAATGGATATAGTTGTCAAATAATTCCTCACATAATGTCTCTGGTTCAAAATATATAATGTCTGTTAGTGGCCTTTCTACCATTTCATTTGTTAGAATAGGTTAAAGGCCTGAACCTTTCAATTTTTTATCACAAAAATAACGTTGGATAGATAGCTTACGCACAAATTTGTTCAGATCCACAAATAATTCAAACAATTTGTGATTTTTGGAGGGACAAAATGATAGACCCCTATTTAAAACACCCACCTCCTCATTAGTTAAAGCATGATCTGATAAATTGTAGATATTTTCCCTCATTCGTTTAAATTTCTCCTTTTGGGATGACTTAGCTCTCCCTCTGCTGCCACGTTGGCGTATGATCTTTTTTTCGGAGTGGTTGTTAAATGCTCTCTTTCTGGACCTCTCTCTAATTGTTTTAGGCGTATCGGTGCGTGTCTCTGGTGTGGGGAGCTGTGTACTATTCTTTGGTCTTGCTGAAAAACCTGTGGGCTATTTCTATGTTCCCTCTCGTATCTTTGTGTGTAATTTTTATCTTCCAATTGACTTCTAGCCTCTCTTTGGTGATAATTCATTGGTCTATTGTAACTGTAATCTCTGGAATTATCTGGAAAATGCTGGGGTCTATACTGATGATCATATTCATTTTGGTGATTCCTATTGGACCTGTAACTCAAATTATTTTTGGAGTTACTATTGGGCTTCTGATAATAATTATCTTTTTCCAATACATGGATTGAGGGTTTATATTGTTGATATGTAGACCTCTGTTCAGCCCCAAACATACCCTGGTGTGAAGTCTGCTTTCGTTGATGGGGAGAAAAATTACTATTTACAGAAGTCTTCCTATCTCTATAATAGTTGTTGTTCCTAAACTGTACATTGTTCTTTTTATCTTTAGGTTTCCTATATTCTACTTGAACCCAGGAACTCACCCCTGCTGTATCAGATGTAGACACCTGATTATCAGATTCCCTTCCTTTGTTTTTGGAGTGTATATCATATACTCTGTCCACTACAGTCCTGAAGGACTCATCTCATCTCTGCTGCAAGGACAGCACCCCAAAAAGCCCTTTTTAGGGCTATAACTTCAGTCGTTTTTTGTTTTTTTTCTTTGTATTTTTATTTGCATTTGCCTGGCTTTCAGCCTGTGTGTGAGGCTCACAGCATATGCTGTGATTAGTGCCACCACTGATATCTGCTTAACATTAGTTTAAATTTAACCAACAAAAATTTGAAATTATTTTGCTAGTGTAATTTATTTTCATTTTCTATCAGGCCTGTGTCTCTCAGGCTCACACATCATAAACTGTGGTTCATTGCTCTGTGCCAGCCACCACTCATATCCGCTATAACATTATTTTAAATAAAAACAAAAACTTTTAAATCATTTTGCTAGTGTAATCTAATTTCATTTTCTATCAGGCCTGTGTGTTTTCCTGACTTACAGAGCATACTGTGGTTAATTGCTTCCCTACCTTGGCTATCAGCCACGACTCATATGTGCTTAACCTTTTTTTAAATTCCAAAAAAAAAACTTTAAATCATTTTGCTAGTGTAATCCAATTTTATTTTCTATCAGGCCTGTGTGTTTCTGACTTACAGAGCCTACTGTGGTTAATTTCTGCCCTACCAAGGCTAGCAGCCACGACTCATATGTGCTTAACCTTTTTCTTTAAATTAAAAAAAAAAAACCTTTAAATCATTTTGCTAGTGTAATCTAATTTTATTTTCTATCAGGCCTGTGTGTATCTGACTTACAGAGCCTACTGTGGTTAATTGATGCCCTACCAAGGCTAGCAGCCATGACTCATATGTGCTTAACCTTTTTCTTTAAATTAAAAAAAACAAACCTTTAAATCATTTTGCTAGTGTAATCTATTTTTATTTTCTATCAGGCCTGTGTGTTTTACTGACTTACAGAGCATACTCCCTAGTCTATCAGCCACGACTCATATGTGCTTAACCTTTTTTTAAATTCCAAAAAAAAAACTTTAAATCATTTTGCTAGTGTAATCCAATTTTATTTTCTATCAGGCCTGTGTGTTTCTGACTTACAGAGCCTACTGTGGTTAATTTCTGCCCTACCAAGGCTAGCAGCCACGACTCATATGTGCTTAACCTTTTTCTTTAAATTAAAAAAAAAAACCTTTAAATCATTTTGCTAGTGTAATCTAATTTTATTTTCTATCAGGCCTGTGTGTATCTGACTTACAGAGCCTACTGTGGTTAATTTCTGCCCTATCAAGGCTAGCAGCCACGACTCATATGTGCTTAACCTTTTTCTTTAAATTAAAAAAAAAAAACCTTTAAATAATTTTGCTAGTGTAATCTAATTTTATTTTCTATCAGGCCTGTGTGTATCTGACTTACAGAGCATACTGTGGTTAATTGCTGCCCTACGTAGCAGCCAGCCAGTGCCACCACTCATATCTGCTTAACATTATTTTAAATTTAAAATAAAAAATTTTAAATTATTTTGCTAGTGTAATCTAATTTCATTTTCTATCAGGCCTGTGTGTTTCTCACTTACACAGCATACTGTGGTAAATTGCTGCCCTACCTACCAGCCACGACTCATATCTGCTTTACATTATTTTAAAGTTAAAAAAAAAAAATTAAAATCATTTTGCTAGTGTAATCTAATTTCTTTTTCTATCAGGCCTGTGTGTTTCTGGCCCACATCATATAGTGTGACACAGATTAATATATATTTTTTTTTCCACCACTTATATCTGGTGTAACAACATTAGTGTAAATTTTATGTAAAAATGTTTTTTACATCAGTCCTCTTCTAGTGTTATTTAATTTTAGTTGCCAGGCCAGCCAGGCTGCCATTAGTGCCAGCCTGTGTGTCAGGCTGCCAGCATATACTGTGCCTACTTCCATCCTCAGTGCCATTCCACGACTCCTATCTGGTGTAACATAATATTAAATTTTGTAAAAAAAAACTTTTACATCACTCTTCAAGTGTTATTTAATATTAGTTACCACCACTAGTGCCAGCCTGTCTGTCAGGCTGCCATCACATACTGTGCCTAGTTCTATCCTGAGTGCCATTACTCCTATCTGTTGTAACATTTTTGTAACTTTTTTAAAAACAAACTGTTACATCATTCTGCTATTGTTATTTAATTGCAGTTGCCTGCCTGCCAGCGTGTGCGCCAGGCCCACTTGCCAAATAGTTACACCAATCATATTTGTTATAACAGTAGTGTTACAATTTAGGAATGTTAGGTGATTTAGGCCCTTTATGGGTTAAAAGCAGACTCTGCATCAACTATGTAATTTTCCATGGGAGTTTTGACATGGATCCCCCTCCAGCATGCCACAGTCCAGGTGTTAGTCCCCTTGAAACAACTTTTCCATCACTATTGTGGCCAGAAAGAGTCCTTGTAGGTTTTAAAGTTCGCCTGCCTATTGAAGTCAATGGCGGTTCGCGCGGTTCGCCGGTTCGCGAACAATACCGGAAGTTCGAGTCCGCCGTTCGCAAACTGAAATTTTTAAGTTCGCAACATCACTATTCTTGTTACCTGCTGGTGCAATGCCTCCCTCTGCAGATTTGCAGGTCATAGGTCGCTAGCAGGGGGTGTTAATTATCCCAATCGTATTCGATCAGGTTGATTTCTGTCCGCTGCCTCACAGCAGGTGGGCAAGTTATGGAGCAGCGGTCTTTAGACTGCTGCTTCATAACTTCTGTTTCCGGCGAGCCTTTAGGAAACAAAGGGCATCAAGCTCCATACGGAGCTTGATAAATCGGCCTCACAATTTGTACCATGTTAGACAATCAATCAGTGAGTATAAATACAATATTAATCTATTGATAAAAAGTAAGATCCTCAATCAAATTCATGTAGATGATCTCGCAAAATCTGGAGTGTATGTAGCTTTCACATACTGGGTTACATCAGAAAGTAGCCAACTATAAAGAATGGTGTTAAAATAAGTTGATAAGGGATGTTGAACTGACCTGTTGTAAAGCTATTACTTGCATTCATGCGAGTAGCGCTAAGTTAAGGAAGGTTAGCGCTACCAGGGACCCAGGGCATGCTGTCTCCTTCTTGTGCCCTGAAGTACGGAAGAGGTCCTGCAGAGTTTTTGTGGACCTCTTGGTAGCCTCTCTGACCAGTTTCCTCCTGGCTCTTTCATCCAGTTTGGAGTGACATCCTGATCCAGAGAGGGTCTGTGTTGTACCTAATACCTTCCACTTCTTAATAATAGACTTCACTGTGCTTCTAGGCATTGATAAAGCCTTTGATATTTTCTTGTATCCATCTCCTGACTTGTGCCTGTCCACAACTTTATCTCAGAGATCTTTTGACAGTGCTTTGCCACCCATAGTTGATTGTTTGCTTCAGTTGCACTACCAGGGACTGAGATGCTCCAGGAAAGCTCTTTTCATGGTGAGCTAATCAATATGCCCACAGCTGATCACAGTTGAGTGTCAAATGGCTTTGTGTGTGCCGTTGATAAAAAGTGAAGGGATTTTGCAGATTCAGTTTAAAAGAAATGTATTTGTCTCTGATGTTCCTTGAAATACTCAAAAAATATGGAATATTAATATAAATCAATGAAGAAGACAAACATCTGGAATATTGCAGAAGTATTACAAAGAAAAAATACATAAACCATGTATTAAAAATGCTCATATCAAGAACAGAAAATGCGCTTCCATTAATCATTTTTTCAGGTGTAAACACAATTTTGAGATTTTTTTTTATATTGTTCTAGAAAGTCTCACCATCACTTCATTCATTAGGGACCGAGGTTACCAATTCTTCATAGTGATTTTATTCATATCATGATAATTATTACTGGGCTGTAAGTAGTTATTACTCTTTTCTACAAAAAAAAAAAATACCCCTGCCCTGCAGTAGAAGCTGACAGATAAATAAATCATTTTTCTAGGTTCTTTCCTAGATATAAATATATGGAATTTAAATCACAAATGTGTGGATTCAATGGATCAGTGATCTATACAGTTGGAAGGTAATAAATTATCTTCCTTCCTGCTAAAAAAAAACCTCACAACACAATATGCAAGTAATGGCCATCAGAACAACATTTGTGAATAATGACCAGAAGGGATACAATTTGCAGGTAATGACAAGCAGGGTACAGATAGCAAGTAATTATCAGCAGGACACAATATGCAGACAATGCCCAGCATGAACGCTAAGTCAGAGAGTATTGAATGGTTCATGGTACATGCAGAATTGCAGAAATAAAACAGCGGTTAGCTGACAGAACAACCTAGACACACTTGTTTTGGTTTCACAGGGACACCAAAATCAAAATTAAACTTTCATTGTGCTATTTTAGAAAACTTTCCATTTTTCTTCTATCAAATTCTGCACAGTCTTTTTATATGTTCACTTTCCGAGGAACCATCTCCTACTGAGAATGCACAAGAGTAAACAGTATATATGTATATAGGTCTGTGTGTAAAGGAAACTTTACTATTCCTCAGAAAAAAATATATTTCTCATTTAAAAATCAGAGAAAATGTTATTGGATTATTATTTTTTTATTATGCATTTATTGATTTTGCAACTCTATTGTATTTAATGATCCTTTAAATCAGAACCTCTTCAACTTTTTCACCTGGGACCCCTTTTTACATTGGAAAATGTTTGCATGGCCCTATTATTATAGTCAAAAACAAACCTTGCCAGACGGGTATACAGTTTTATTTATTTTTTATTCATCAATATACCACACAAGTGAGCGGATTATTAGAGTAAATAAGTAAATTCAACTTTCTTGGCTATTGCTTATCACTAAGAGTTAGAGACTAACGGCTAGATTTAGAGTTTTGCAGCCAAAGGGGTGCGTTAGCTACGCGTGCTTTTTTCTGGCCGCACCTTTTAAATACCACTGGTATTTAGAGTTCACAGAAGGGCTGCGTTAGGCTCCAAAAAAAGGAGCGTATAGCATATTTACCGCCACTGCAACTCTCGATACCAGTGGTGCTTACGGATGCAGCCAGCTTAAAAAACGTGCTCGTGCACGATTCCCCCATAGGAAACAATGGGGCATTTTGAGCTGAAAAAAAACCTAACACCTGCAAAAAAGCAGCGTTCAGCTCCTAACGCAGCCCCATTGTTTACTATGGGGAAACACTTCCTATGTCTGCACCTAACACCCTAACATGTACCCCGAGTCTAAACACCCCTAACCTTACACTTATTAACCTCTAATCTGCCGCCCCCGCTATCGCTGACCCCTGCATATTATTATTAACCCCTAATCTGCCGCCCCGTACACCACCGCAACCTACATTATCCCTATGTACCCCTAATCTGCTGCCCCTAACACCGCCGACCCCTATATTATATTTATTAACCCCTAATCTGCCCCCCACAACGTCGCCGCCAGCTACCTACAATAATTAACCCCTAATCTGCCGACCACATCTCACCGCTACTATAATAAAGTTATTAACCCCTAATCCGCCTCACTCCCGCCTCAATAACCCTATAAGAAATAGTATTAACCCCTAATCTGCCCTCCCTAACATCGCAGACACCTAACTTCAAGTATTAACCCCTAATCTGCCGACCGGAGCTCGCTGCTACTATAATAAATGTATTAACCCCTAAAGCTAAGTCTAACTCTAACACTAACACCCCCCTAAGTTAAATATAATTTAAATCTAACAAAATAAATTAACTCTTATTAAATAAAGTATTCCTATTTAAAGCTAAATACTTACCTGTAAAATAAACCCTAATATAGCTACAATATAACAAATAATTATATTGTAGCTAGTTTAGGATTAATATTTATTTTACAGGCAACTTTGTATTTATTTTAACCAGGTACAATAGCTATTAAATAGTTAATAACTATTTAATAGCTAAAATAGTTAAAATAATAACAAAATTACCTGTAAAATAAATCCTAACCTAAGTTACAATTAAACCTAACACTACACTATCATTAAATAAATTAAATACAATACCTACAAATGGCAAAATAAGAATATGTAATATGAGTGTGTGTGTACAAGAAATTGTATTTCATTTATATATTATAAATTTAAAATAAACAAAAGTGAAGATATGATCTAATACGATTGCTGCAAACCTGTGATATATATATATATATATATATATATATATATATACTGTATATATTCTCCCACCTATTACCCCAGCCATGTGTAGTGATATACAGTATAATAAATGGAATACAGTATACTTCATTGGCTTTGCCATGACAAGGAAATGCAAGTACAGTACTGTATTTCTAAAACTGTTTGCAAACCTATGTATGGAATTTGCACACACCATTCAGGCATCCTTATTAAATACTACTGAACTAAAGAGTACTCAAAATGTGTTACACTTTAAAAAAAATGATATTATAAACATGTAACGTGTTTTTATATGTAGATTCAGACACAGAGTCAGAGTGTCGCCCGGTCGGTATCAGTCACAGTCTGACAGTATGGCCCACAGCCGCCCAGCCCAGCCCTGCTGCCCCTGACTCTGAGCCCTTACCGACTACTGCGAGTGCGACTGCCCTGAAGCCCTGCTGCCCGTCCCGAGGCCGACCGGTCCGTCTGGTCTGCGTGCTGGCTTGTCACGTGTGGTCTTGTGCCTCTGCCTACCTGGCCAGTAACTTCCCGCGCAGCGGCGCACGCTATTGTCCCACCCCCTTCTCCCGCCCACCAAACCAATCAAAACTCAGAGCCCTCCTACTCCTGTCATGGTCCTGGGACTCCTGGGGGCAGAGTTTGATTTCTATGTTAAGCTGATTTCCCGCCACACATCAGAAATGGCGGTAAACCAGCTCAACATAAAAATCAAACTTAGAGTCAATGTTTCATTGGTCTGTGGGTGGTGTGTCACGTGACCAGCAGACGCTCAGCAGTCGAGGGAGGGAGGGAGGGTGGGTGGGTGAGCGGGCGGTGACGTCATCATCGGCACTTCATGCCAGGGAAATAATAAAAAATAAAAAATAAAAAATTTTCTATGTCAGCAGGGTCCCGGGCCCCTGATCCTGGCCGGGCCCCTGAATGCTGTCACCCCTGTCACCCCCTGATGGCGGCCCTGCCTACAAATAACTACAATTAAATAAACTAACTAAAGTACAAAAAATAAAAAGAACTAAGTTACAAAAAATAAAAAAATATTTACAAACATTAGAAAAATATTACAACAATTTTAAACTAATTACACCTACTCTAAGCCCCCTAATAAAATAACAAAGACCCCCAAAATAAAAAAATGCCCTACCCTATTCTAAATTAAAAAAGTTCAAAGCTCTTTTACCTTACCAGCCCTGAAAAGGGCCATTTGCGGGGCATGCCCCAAATAATTCAGATCTTTTGCCTGTAAAAAAAACCATACAATACCCCCCCAACATTACAACCCACCACCCACATACCCCTAATCTAACCCAAACCCCCCTTAAATAAACCTAACACTAAGCCCCTGAAGAGCTCCCTACCTTATCTTCACCATGCCAGGTTCACCGATCCATCCTCCGAAGTCTTGATCCAAGCCTCCGAAATCTTCATCCAAGCCCAAGCGGGGGCTGGCAATCCATAATCCGTCTGAAGTCTTCTATCAAGCGGCGGCTGAAGAGGTCCAGAAGAGGCTCCAAAGTCTTCATCCTATCCGGGAAGAAGAGGAGATCCGGACCGGCAACCATCTTGATCCAAGCGGCATCTTCTATCTTCATCCGATGACAAACGGCTCCATCTTGAAGACCTCCAGCGCGGCTCCATCTTCTTCTTCCGACGTCCAACTGAAGAATGAAGGTTCCTTTAAGGCACGTCATCCAAGATGGCGTCCCTCGAATTCTGATTGGCTGATAGGATTCTATCAGCCAATCGGAATTAAGGTAGGAAAATTCTGATTGGCTGATGGAATCAGCCAATCAGATTCAAGTTCAATCCGATTGGCTGATCCGATCAGCCAATCAGATTGAGCTCGCATTCTATTGGCTGATCGGAACAGCCAATAGAATGCAAGCTCAATCTGATTGGCTGATCGGATCAGCCAATCGGATTGAACTTAAATCTGATTGGCTGATTCCATCAGCCAATCAGAATTTTCCTACCTTAATTCCGATTGGCTGATAGAATCCTATCAGCCAATCGGAATTCGAGGGATGCCATCTTGGATGACGTCCCTTAAAGAAACCGTCATTCGTCGGGAAGTCGTCGGTGAAGATGGATGTTCCGCGTCGGTGGGATAAACATGGATCCGGAAGAAAGAAGATTGAAGGTGCCGCTTGATAGAAGACTTCAGTCGGATCATGGACCTCTTCAGCTTCCGCTTGGATGAAGACTTCAGTCGGATCAAGGACATCTTCAGCCCCCCGCTTGGGCTTGGATCAAGACATCGGAGGAGCTCTTCTGGATCGATCGGTGAACCCGGCGTGGTGAAGATAAGGTAGGATGATCTTCAGGGGCTTAGTGTTAGGTTTATTTAAGGGGGGTTTGGGTTAGATTAGGGGTATGTGGGTGGTGGGTTGTAATGTTGGGGGGGGTTGTATTTTTCTTTTACAGGCAAAAGAGCTGAATTCTTTGGGGCATGCCCCACAAAAGGTCCTTTTAAGGGCTGGTAAGGTAAAAGAGCTTTGAACTTTTTTAATTTAGAATAGGGTAGGGCATTTTTTTATTTTGGGGGGCTTTGTTATTTTATTAGGGGGCTTAGAGTAGGTGTAATTAGTTTAAAATTGTAATATTTTTCTAATGTTTGTAAATATTTTTTTATTTTTTGTAACTTAGTTCTTTTTATTTTTTGTACCTTAGTTAGTTTATTTAATTGTAGTTATTTGTAGGTATTGTATTTAATTAATTTATTGATAGTGTAGTGTTAGGTTTAATTGTAGATAATTGTAGGCATTTTATTTAATTTATTTATTGATAGTGTAGTGTTAGGTTTAATTGTAACTTAGGTTAGGATTTATTTTACAGGTAATTTTGTAATTATTTTAACTAGGTAACTATTAAATAGTTATTAACTATTTAATAGCTATTGTACCTGGTTAAAATAATTACAAAGTTGCCTGTAAAATAAATATTAATCCTAAAATAGCTACAATATAATTTTAATTTATATTGTAGCTATATTAGGATTTATTTTACAGGTAAGTATTTAGCTTTAAATAGGAATAATTTATTTAATAAGAGTTAATTTATTTAGTTAGATAAAAATTATATTTAACTTAGTGGGGTGTTAGGGTTAGAATTAGCTTTAGGGGTTAAAAAATTTATTAGAGTAGCGGTGAGCTCCGGTCGGCAGATTAGGGGTTAATGCTTGAAGTTAGGTGTCGGCGATGTTAGGGAGGGCAGATTAGGGGTTAATACTATTTATTATAGGGTTATTGAGGCGGGAGTGAGGCGGATTAGGGGTTAATAACTTTATTATAGTAGCGGTGCGGTCCGCTCGGCAGATTAGGGGTTAATAAGTGTAGGTAGGTGGCGGCGACGTTGGGGGGGCAGATTAGGGGTTAATAAATATAATATAGGTGTCGGCGGTATTAGGGGCAGCAGATTAGGGGTACATAGGGATAACGTAGCTGGCGGCGGTGTACGGAGCGGCAGATTAGGGGTTAAAAAATTTAATAGAGTGGCGGCGATGTGGGGGGACCTCGGTTTAGGGGTACATAGGTAGTTTATGGGTGTTAGTGTACTTTAGAGCACAGTAGTTAAGAGCTTTATAAACCGGCGTTAGCCCAGAAAGCTCTTAACTCCTGTTTTTTTCTGCGGCTGGAGTTTTGTCGTTAGATTTCTAACACTCACTTCAGCCACGACTCTAAATACCGGCGTTAGAAAGATCCCATTGAAAAGATAGGATACGCAAATGGCGTAGGGGGATCTGCGGTATGGAAAAGTCGCGGCTGTAAAGTGAGCGTTAGACCCTTTCCTGACTGACTCTAAATACCAGAGGGTGGTAAAAACCAGCGTTAGGAGCCTCTAACGCTTGTTTTGACGGCTACCGCCCAACTCTAAATCTAGCCGTTATTGTCTAACTCTATGTACCTTCCATGTAGGCTTTTCTCTATGTTTGGCAATGAGCAATGCCCATGCACTGTTTTTGAGCTTAAAGAAGTACAAAATTAACTATGTCCTTACCTCACATACGGAAAAACATTACTCACTCATATAGAAACACACACACATGCTCACTTACGCATACGTACTTACACACACACATTCAAACATACACATACATTCAAACACACACGCACTCATACACATATTTACACACACACAAACACACACTCATACAAAGATATGCACACTCATTCACTCCCACATACATACACACTCATACACACACTCACTCACTCATATATACACACACAGAGACACATATACATAAAAAACTATTTATGTAAGAATTTACCTGATAAATTAATTTATTTCATAGTGGCAAGAGTCCATGAGCTAGTAACGTATGGGATATACATTCCTACCAGGAGGGGGCAAAGTTTCCCAAACCTCAAAATGCCTATAAATACACCTCCTACCACACACATAACTCAGTTTTAATGCATAGCCAAGTAGTGAGGTGTAAAAAGGTGTAAAAACGCATACAAAAAGAGGAACTGGAAATAATAATGTGCTTTTATACAAAAAAAATCAAACCACCAAAAAATAGGGTGGGTCTCATGGACTCTTGCCACTATGAAAGAAATGAATTTATCAGGTAAGTTCTTACATAATATATGTTTTCTTTCATGTAAGTGGCAAGAGTCCATGAGCTAGTGATGTATAGGATATAATACCCAAGATGTGGAAATCCACAGAGTCACTAGAGAGGGAGGGATAAAATAAAAACAGCTATCTTCGCTGAAAAAATTAAATCCAAATAATAATTAAGCTTCCTTAAATTTCAAAGAACTCAAATTATAGGCAAAAGAATCAAATTGAGACAACTGACTGAAGAACTTTTCTACCAAATAAAAATTTAGTAAATGTATGCAAAGAAGACCAAGTTGCTGCTTTGCAAATCTGATCAACTTAAGCTCCATTCTTGAAAGCCCAAGAAGTGGCAAGCTGTAATTCTTTGAGGCGGAGACTGCCCTGCCTCCAAATAAGCCTTGTGAATCAAAAGTTTTAACCAAGATGCCAAAGAAATAGCAGAGACTTTCTGACCTTTCCTGGAACCAGAAAAAATAACAAATAAACTAGAAGTCAAATTTTGAAAAAAAAACTGAACCCCAGGTAAGAAAAATAATCTTCCCAAATACAAATACCACACTGAAACTGATAGACTGCAGAAAAATGAAATATACATAGACCTGACTCATGGCAAATATAAGTATACACAAATATTTAAAACTTTATAACAAAGTGCCAAACATAGCTGAGAGTGTCTTAAAAAATGATACATACTTACTGGAAGACACCCATCCACATATAGCAGATAGCCAAACCAGTACTGAAAAATATCAGCAGAGGTAATGGTATAAGAGTATAACGTCGATCTGAAAAGGGAGGCAGGAAATGAATCCCTGCGACCGATTACAGAGAGCCTTTGAAAGGATTTCCCATGGGTGAAACCACTAAATCAACAGGCAATACTCCCTTCACATCCCTCTGACAAACACTGTACTCTGAGAGGAATTGGGCTTCAGAATGCTTAGAAGCTTCTATCACAGAAGAAATCAAGCACAACTCACTTGTGTGAAGTGGGAGGTGTATTTATAGGCATTTTGAGGTTTGGGAAACTTTGCCCCCTTCTGGTAGGAATGTATATCCCATACTTCACTAGCTCATGGACTCTTTCCACTTACATGAAAGAAACATATATACATATGCACACACATATACACACACATACTCACTCATATATATACACACATATACTCACACACAAATACATTCACATATAAACATACACAAAGCCCAGGTGTCCCATAACATTAATACAAATAATTTTAACTGCATTCATTTAGCCAAACAAAAATGTGCGTTTGAAGAACAAGTGGAGGTCAACGGTAACCTTCTATTCCTTTCTGCTTTATTGCTTCACTGCTGTTGTTTAGTAATTGCAGCTTAACCTACTGTTGTATCAGGGAACTTTCCTGCTCTCCTGTCTCCCTGTGCACAGTGCATTATCAACTTTTGTGAGAACTCCCAAACATTTTTAAGCAACCCCCAGTTTAAGAAGTATGGCTTTAAATAGTATTAGAAAACACAGAATATCCACAAAACTTGTATGCAGGATCCCAAATATACAAGGCAAAAGTATCAAAAAGCACATTGTCAAAAAATAATAAAAATTCAAAAATGTATTCCAAAGCTTTAAAACTTACTAAGTTCAGAGGACTTAAGACAGAGGAGTGTAAGAACATGACCTACTTCATCTGACGCGTTTCACGCCATTGTGTCGCTTTCTCAAAGACAGTGTAGTGGAAGCAGGTCTGCTTCAGCCTTTTAAAGCACAATTGGACCTCCCTGCGCCGACACAGACCAATCACCCCCTAGGGAAGGGACCATCCTCCACAGCAGGGAAAACCCACCTCGGCTACCAGCCAATTATCTTTCAAGGAAGGGGCCTGCCTCCACATTACTGTATAGCGTAGGTAAACCTTCAACATACTCAGAGAAGGATTATTTATAACAAACACAAAACAAATAATAAAAACAATTACAATGCATCAAATAATTATACATTTAGATACAAGATGAAGTATATATTATCAAAAAGGGGGGAAATGGTATTTTACAATGAGTGAGTGTTTTCAGAATAATATAGCAGAACGACACAAAATATTGCATTTTTATTTCCTTATCGGAAATTTCAACATAAGTGTACAATTATCCAGACCTAATGATACTTCCTAGTTATATGCCATATACAGATAGTTAGAGCAGTATATAGAGGTGCAGCAACTAATATGATAATGCACAGACGCACAGATCAAATATATAATCAGGGGCCTTGATATAAATCTATGTCCTATCTTAGATTCATACCTAGTGGTTCCCTAGTATTTAACTTCTTTATCGAGGAGTCTCTTAAATCTGTCTCCTCCTCTTAGATGAAACGGAACAAAATCTATTGCCTGAAATTTAAGGTCTTTTTTTCCTTCGATATGTTTGCAGAAATGTTTAGCTACCAGGGTTTTAGGGGGGTCCTTTTCAATGGATGATATGTGTTCCCTTATTCGATCTTTAAGGTTACAACTAGTACAACCTGTATATTGTTTATTGCATACTGTACAAGTTATTAAATATACTACATATTTAGAGCAACAATCCAATCTAAAATTAATGTTAAAACTGTTGCCTTCAGTTGTAGATGTAAATTCTTTGCCTACAATCACATGGTCACATACCATACATGGATGTCTACCACATCTATAAAAGCATTTTTTGGATAACCATATTTCTTTACCCATTTTTTGTTGCTTGTACACATAGTTGACAACTTGAGACCCTATTGTTGGAGCCCTCCTGGAGACGAATTTACATCCCTTTTCCAGAATAGCATCCAATTTATAGTCTAATTTCAAGAGATCCAAGTTGTCTTTAACTATCTTCACAATCTGGTAAAATTGGTTGCTATAGGGAGTTACAAAGAATATTTTTTGTGAATCTTTGTTTCCAGTTTTACCCTTATTAGCTTTCTTTTTACTACGTTTGAGGAGTTTAGTCCTATCCAGGTCCCTCACTTGTGCTCTTAGATTCATCAAGTAATGTTTATTGTACCCTCTACATTCTAAATGATTCACTAAATCTAGAGAGTGTTCATCATATTTTGAAATTTTATTGCATAGTCTCCTAATCCTTATCAGTTGATCCTTTGGGATAGATTTAGTGACATGGTTTGTATGTCAAGAGTCTGCCCTCAAAATCGTGTTACCAGTGATATTCTTCCTATATAACTCAGTATTTAGAGCATTGCCTCCTGTTAGTTGAATATCCAAATACTCAATACATTGATCATTCAGTTTATATGTATATCTTAAATTTACATAATTCACATTGAGGTACTTGATGAAGGATTCCACCTGCAGATCCGCGCAACTCCACACTATATTCAAATCGTCAATATATCTTGCATATAATATCACATTTTCGTAGAACATATTGTTCTCAGCAAAGATATATGACGATTCAAACCACCCCATATAGAGGTTGGCATATGTGGGGCGAATTTCACCCCCATGGCAGTGCCACAGATCTGCAGGTAGAACCCTCCATCAAACAGAAAAAAATTATACGTTAGCAAAAACTTCAAAACCTCTAAAACAAAATCTATCAGATCAATGGAGAAAGTACTTTTAAGTAAAAGATAGTATCTTACTGCTTCCACACATAATTCATGTCATACTGGAATACAGTGAACTCACATCAAAAGTGGGCCACTTATATTTACTATCCCAAGGAAAATTTTCTAATTTATGTAAGATGTGAGTGGTATCTTTTACAAAACCTGGTAGATCTTTCACAAATGGCTGTAATAAGTTATCCAGCCATTCCCCCAGGTTTTCACCTAAGGACCCTTCTCCTGCCACAATTGGCCTACCTGGAGGTAACTTAGAGTCTTTGTGAATTTTAGGAACCAGTCAAAAATGTGCTACCTTGGGAAAAGGTTGGTATAAATAGTCACATATGGCTGTATCTAATATTCCTAAATGGAGACCCTAATCCAAAAGTTTTTGGAGCTCCAACTGAAATTGTTTAGTCGGATCCCTTGGCAATTGCATATAGGTATCTTTATCACTCAGCTGGCGGATTGCCTCTTCATGGTAATTCTCCATGTTTTGGACCACAATTGTGTCCCCTTTGTCAGCTAGGGTGATAGAGATATCTGGCGTTTTTTTTTAAGTTATTTAGAGCCAATCTTTGTTTGTGTGTTAAATTTGATCTAACTCTGTTGTCTTTTTTTGTTATATTTTCGTGCAACTTTACCAATATGCTATGTGTTTTTTCTTGAAACATTTCAATGAATGAGTTGCATGAGTTAACCGGATAGAAAAGGCTTTTGTTTTTAAGGTATTCATTACATTTCTTATGAACTTGAACATCCTCTACTTCTCTATGCGATTCACCACGTAACTCATTCAAAGCATGAATAGTTCTATCACCAGTAAAAGTGGTACGTGTTTCATAATACTCATTTATTGAGTTATCAGATATATTATGCACTGTTGGTAATGCACTGTGGCTCTCTGGTAAGCTTTGCACTGTATTTTCCAGGTCTTCAGTCTGAAAGAAATGTTTTTTTAAGACTAACGTTCTGACAAATCTATTTACATCAGTTATAGTCCCAAAGAAGTCAAAGTTTGTTGTTGGAGAGAAACCAAGTCCCTTTTGTAACAAGCCAAGTCCCTTCTGTTATAAAAGGGACTTGGCTTGTTACAAAAGGGACTGGGGGAATGGCTGGATCATTTATTGCAGCCATTTGTGAAAGATCTACCAGGTTTTGTAAAAGATACCACTCACATCTTACGTAAATTAGAAAATTTTCCTTGAGATAGTAAATATAAGTGGCTCACTATTGATGTGAGTTCACTGTATTCCAGTATCCCACATGAATTAGGTGTGGAAGCAGTAAGATACTATCTTTTACTTAAAAGTACTTTATCCAGTGATCTGATAGATTTTGTTTTAGAGGTTTTGAAGTTTTTGTTAACGCATATTTTTTTTCTGTTTGATGGTGGGTTCTACCTGCAGATCTGTGGCACTGCCATGGGGGTGAAATTCGCCCCCACATATGCCCATCTCTATATGGGGTGGTTTGAATCATCATATCTTTGCTGAGAACAATATGATCTACGAAAATGTTAAATTATATGCAAGATATATTGACGATTTGATTATAGTGTGGAGTGGCGTGGATCTGCAGGTGGAATCCTTCATCAAGTACCTCAATGCGAATTATGTAAATTCAAGATTTACATATAAACTGAATGATCAATGTATTGAGTATTTGGATATTCAACTAACAGGAGGCAATGCTCTAAATACTGAGTTTTGTAGGAATAATATCACTGGTAACACGATTTTGAGGGCAGACTCTTGTCATCCAAACCATGTCACTAAAGCTATCCCAAAGGGTCAACTGATAAGGATTAGGAGACTATGCAATACAATTTCAAAATATGATGAACACTTTCTAGATTTAGTGAATCATTTAGAATGTAGAGGGTACAATAAACATTTTTTGATGAATCTAAGAGCACAAGTGAGGGACTTGGATAGGGCTAAACTCTTCAAACGTAGTAAAAAGAAAGCTAATAAGGGTAAAACTGGAAACAAAGATTCACAAAAAATATTCTTTGTAACTCCCTATAGCAACCAATTTCACCAGATTGTGAAGATAGTTAAAGACAACTTTGATATCTTGAAATAAGACTCTAACTTGGATTCTATTCTGGATAAGGGATGTAAATTCGTCTCCAGGAGGGCTCCAACAATAGGGTTCCAAGTTGTCAACTATATGTACAAGCAACAAAGTATGGGTAAAGAAATATGGTTATCCAAAAAAAGGCTTTTATAGATGTGGTAGACATCATCCATGTATGGTATGTGACCATGTGATTGTAGGCAAAGAATTTACATCCACAATTATAAGCAACAGTTTTAACATTAATTTTAGATTGGGTTGTTGCTCTAAATATGTAGTATATTTAATAACTTGTACAGTATGCAATAAACAATATACAGGGTGTACTATTCGTAACTAGTGATGTCGCAAACCTAAAAATTTAGGTTCGCGAATGGCAGACTCGAACTTCCGCAAATGTTAGCGAACCGGCGAACCGGGCGAACTGCCATTGACTTCAATAGGCAGGCAAACTTTAAAACCCACAAGGACTCTTTCTGGCCACAATAGTGATGGAAAAGTTGTTTCAAGGGGACTACTAACACCTGGACTGTGGCATGCCGGAGGGGGATCCATGGCAAAACTCCCACGGAAAATTACATAGTTGATGCAGAGTCTGGTTTTAACCCATAAAGGGCCTAAATCACCTAACATTCCTAAATTGTTTGGAATAACGTGCTTTAGAACATCAGGTATGATGTTGTATCGATCAGGTAGTGTAAGGGTTACGCCCGCTTCACAGTGACAGACCAAACTCCCTGTATAACGCACCGCAAACAACCGCAAACAGTCCATTTGCACAACCACGAGATAGATAGATTTGATAGATAGATACATTGAAGGCAACTTCAATTAGATTACACTAGCAGACTGATGTTTCACAGTCAAAAAATATTTTTTTTAAATATTTACACTACTGTTATAACAAATATGATTGGTGGCACTAGTTGGCAAGTGGGCCTGGCACACACGCTGGGAGGAAGGCACCTGCAATTAGATTACACTAGATGACTGATGTTTCTCAGTCAAAAAAGTTTTTATTTTAAATATTTACAATACTGTTATAACAAATATGATTGGTGGCACTAGTTGGCAAGTGGGCCTGGCACACACGCTGGCAGGCAGGCAACTGCAATTCAATTGCACTAGCAGACTGATGATTCACAGTCAAAAAAGTTTTTATTTAAAATATTTACACTACTGTTATAACAAATATAATTCGTGGCACTAGTTGGAAAGTGGGCCTGGCACACACGCTGGCAGACAGGCAACTGCAATTAAATAACAATAGCAGACTGATGTAAAAGTTTTTTTTTAAAAAAGTTACACTAATGTTACAACAGATAGGAGTGATGGCACTCAGGATAGAAGTAGGCACAGTATATGCTGGCAGTCTGACACACAGGCTGGCACTAGTGGCAGGCTGGCCTGGCAACTAAAATTAAATAACACTAGAAGACTGATGTAAAAGTTTTTTTTTACAAAATTTAAACTAATGTTACACCAGATAGGAGTGGTGGACTGGCACTGAGGATGGAAGTAGGCACAGTATATGCTGGCAGCCTGACAAACAGGCTGGCACTAATGGCCGCCAGGCTAGCCTGGCAACTAAAATTAAATAACACTAGAAGAGGACTGATGTAAAAAAAAATGTAAAAAAAAAATTACACTAATATTACACCAGATATAAGTGGTGGAAAAAAGAGCTATTAATCACACTATATGATGTGGGCCTGACACACAGGCCTGATGGGAAATGAAATTAGATTACACTAGCAAAATGATTTAAAAGTTGTTTTTTTTAAATTTACGCAGCGGCGAACGCGAACAAGCTATGTTCGCCGGGAACTGTTCTCTGGCGAACAGTTTGCGACATCACTAGTCGTAACCTTAAAGATTGAATAAGGTAACACCTATCATCAATTGAAAAGGACCCCCCTAAAACCCCGGTAGCTAAACATTTCTGCAAACATATTGAAGGAAAAAAAAGCCCTTAAATTTCAGGCAATAGATTTTGTTCCATTTCATCTAAGAGGAGGAGATAGATTTAAGAGACTCCTCAATAAAGAAGTCCAGTGGATCTTTAAATTAAATACTAGGGAACCACCAGGTATGAATCTAAGATGGGACATAGATTTATATCAAGGCCCCTGATTATATATTTGATCTGTGTGTCTGTGCATTATCATATTAGGTGCTGCACCTCTAAATACTGCTCTAACTATCTGTATATGGCATATAGCTT
This sequence comes from Bombina bombina, assembly GCF_027579735.1. Taxonomy (NCBI): domain Eukaryota; kingdom Metazoa; phylum Chordata; class Amphibia; order Anura; family Bombinatoridae; genus Bombina; species Bombina bombina. The sequence continues at coordinate 613,369,425 of NC_069501.1, read as the reverse complement.
GGAAGTATCATTAGGTCTGGATAATTGTACACTTATGTTGAAAATTCCGATAAGGAAATAAAAATGCAATATTTTGTGTCATTCTGCTATATTATTCTGAATACACTCACTCATTGTAAAATACCATTTTCCCCTTTTTTTGATAATATATACTTTATTTTTGATAATATATACTTCATCTTGTATCTAAGTGTATCATTCTTTGATACATTGTAATTGTTTTTATTATTTGTTTTGTGTTTGTTAGAAATAATCCTTCTCTGAGTATGTTGAAGGTTTACCTACACTATACGGAGGCAGGCCCCTTCCTTAATAGATAATTGGTTGGTAGCTGAGGTGGGTTTTCCCTGCTGTGGAGGATGGTCCAATCCCTGCGGGGTAATTGGTCTGTGTCCGCGGCGGGGAGGTCCAATTGTGCTTTAATAGGCTGAAGCGGACCTGCTTCCACTACACTGTCTTTGAGAAAGCGCCACAATGGCGTGAAATGCGTCAGATGATGTAGGTTGTGTTCCCCAGTGTTCCTACACTCCTCTGTCTCAGTTTTAAAGCTTTGGAATTATTATTTTTTGATGGTGTGCTTTTTGATACTGTTGCCTTGTATATTTGGGATCCTGCATCCAAGTTTTGTGGATATTCCATTTTTTCCTCATATTATACACTACGCTGCAGCTGGTGTATATATACGGCTGGCGAGACACCAGCCATTTTATCCCAAACAAAGCAGACCGATTTAATGTTTGTTCTCTAGGAGCCTCAATTCCATATCTGTATTTAAATAGTATTAGCTGTGTTACAAATAAGTACATGATTACCTGAAACAACAAACAGAAAATGCTTTAGGTGGAAAATATATAAGGTATAAGTTTAATGTCAATTATAATACAGATAGAAAACCCTATGGGGTAGATTTATCAAGCAGCGAATGCTGCTTTCTATGCTTGAGGTTTCCAGCTCACTCATAAGACCGCTGCTCCTTAACTTATTTGTCACCTTTTAGGTGGCAGACAGCAATCATCCCGATCTGCCTCGGGATGATTGACAACCCCTGCTAGTGGAAAGAAATGCTTGTGCAATGATAAATGCTCACAGCATATGCTGTCTGCATTTAGCAATGTTGGGCGGACATGATTCGCTACAGCGAATCATGTCCGCCTGCCATTTGATAAATTGTCCCCTTAATCCAAACTGCTTGGGATCGGTTAAGGTTTGGATTTCGGAATAGTTTTAGAATATCTGCAAGAATGCATTGTCCAGTGTAGACTCCCACCATGCACTGCTTGGATAAATGCCCTTTTTATGCTGTTATAACATTCAGTATGATCACTTTATATGGCACAATATATAGATGACCATGTATGTCTATTGTGGGATACAAATCCCACCTTGCGCTACTACTTGGGTAAATGTCCCTTCCAGTTCCTAGTATATACAGCACTCCTGTTTAATGGTCTACATTATAGAATAACTGAAGTTTCCATGCTATAGGACTAATAAAACTAAGTTCTACTGTTTACCAAAGGGCTATCCTGTTTATTTCATGTTGGGTTTAGCACAGTTGAATAAACGCTGTCGGGTTAGCATGTGAATATGAGAATACCTTAACGTGGTCGCGGTATTTGAAAATCCACTTTTTGCACGTGTTTTGTTTTTGCTTTTGCATTAACTTTTTACTTTCAACTTATAATACAAGAGAAACCCGACGCACAGAAAAGCCACCATCTAGCGAAGTTATTGTACAAGGAGGAGCGCAAAATAGAGCTCTACTCGTAACCTAGCCCTTAATAATTAACCCTGATGTTTATGAAGTTTTTTGAAAATGTATGCGTTTACATTTTTTACTTCTAAAGATAGTTTTTGGCTACAGATATATGCCGTTTTTTTTTCTCTAACAACCCACTCCCACCAACTTTACACCCCAAAAACCGCCTAGTATTTTATTTTAAAAAAAATCTACTTTTTTTTTTAATAAGAATCTATAATGTCCTTTATTTTGAAGGTATTTGGGGCACTTATAGAAAATTAACCATAGTTCGTATTTCTGGTGAATTTTCTGAGTGCTAACTGCTACCGCAAGCTGGCGGTAGCAATAACCAGTCACTTGTAATGGCTGGTTAAATATCATAATTTAGCAGTCTACTTGTAATCTGGCATCTATCCATCTATCTATCATCTATCTAAGTCCAAACTGGATATGGACATTCACTGCAATAATACAACTGCCTTAGTGCCTAATCCAAAAGAAATCATACAGTTCCAGAAGAAGAAGCATTTACCGGAATAAAAATTCCGTAGACATTACCCTGCTTTGAAAAGACAGCTCAGACTCAAAATACCAGGCAATTTTCCTCTTAACAATTCATAAAAACAAACCCTAGATGTATGTTTCAGCCTATTCTGGTCTCATCAGTGAGGTGCAGTTTACGCCCCTCTAAGCATGTAAGCAAGGACTACACTTGGTGTAATTAGCATGTACAAAAAAGAAAATAGAGTGGAGAAACAGCCTGTGCTTTTTTTCAAAAACTGATAAAAATAATGTCACAAACTAAAACTGAATATGAATTGATACAATAAAATTAACATTTTAAAACAAATACTGCAAACAAAATAAGTATGCAAAACAGAATGAGAAGCAGTCTGCCAGGAACGAACAGCAGCATCAATAGCTTGTTATATGGCCCGGTTACCACCTGGTAGTAGCTTCTTTCTGCCCAATTGTGCTTTTCACAGAGGAAAACTTTCCTGTAGTATATCAGTCTGATCCCGCCGACATGGTCAGTCCAGCCCCGAAATACCAGGAAATACCAGGCAATTCTCCTCTGAACAAGGAACATGACAACCCCAGACGATCGTTTCGGCCTCCTTTGGGCCTCGTCAGTGAGGTGCAGCCATATCCCTCTAAGCACATTGGGCAAGGAGTCCACGTCTGGTTTCCCCCATCACCCTTAGGGAGGCTATCCCCAGGGTCATATTTACATATGCAAAACAGAATGAGAAGCAGTCTGCCAGGAACGAACAGCAGCATCAATAGCTTGTTCTATGGCCCGGTTACCACCTGGTAGTAGCTTCTTTCTGCCCAATTGTGCTTTTCACAGAGGAAAACTTTCCTGTAGTATATCAGTCTGATCCCGCCGACATGGTCAGTCCAGCCCCGAAATACCAGGCAATTCTCCTCTGAACAAGGAACATGACAACCCCAGATGATCGTTTCGGCCTCCTTTGGGCCTCGTCAGTGAGGTGCAGCCATATCCCTCTAAGCACATTGGGCAAGGAGTCCACGTCTGGTTTCCCCCATCACCCTTAGGGAGACTATCCCCAGGGTCATATTTACATATGCAAAACAGAATGAGAAGCAGTCTGCCAGGAACGAACAGCAGCATCAATAGCTTGTTCTATGGCCCGGTTACCACCTGGTAGTAGCTTCTTTCTGCCCAATTGTGCTTTTCACAGAGGAAAACTTTCCTGTAGTATATCAGTCTGATCCCGCCGACATGGTCAGTCCAGCCCCGAAATACCAGGCAATTCTCCTCTGAACAAGGAACATGACAACCCCAGACGATCGTTTCGGCCTCCTTTGGGCCTCGTCAGTGAGGTGCAGCCATATCCCTCTAAGCACATTGGGCAAGGAGTCCACGTCTGGTTTCCCCCATCACCCTTAGGGAGACTATCCCCAGGGTCATATTTACATATGCAAAACAAAATGAGAAGCAGTCTGCCAGGAACGAACAGCAGCATCAATAGCTTGTTCTATGGCCCGGTTACCACCTGGTAGTAGCTTCTTTCTGCCCAATTGTGCTTTTCACAGAGGAAAACTTTCCTGTAGTATATCAGTCTGATCCCGCCGACATGGTCAGTCCAGCCCCGAAATACCAGGCAATTCTCCTCTGAACAAGGAACATGACAACCCCAGACGATCGTTTCGGCCTCCTTTGGGCCTCGTCAGTGAGGTGCAGCCATATCCCTCTAAGCACATTGGGCAAGGAGTCCACGTCTGGTTTCCCCCATCACCCTTAGGGAGACTATCCCCAGGGTCATATTTACATATGCAAAACAGAATGAGAAGCAGTCTGCCAGGAACGAACAGCAGCATCAATAGCTTGTTCTATGGCCCGGTTACCACCTGGTAGTAGCTTCTTTCTGCCCAATTGTGCTTTTCACAGAGGAAAACTTTCCTGTAGTATATCAGTCTGATCCCGCCGACATGGTCAGTCCAGCCCCGAAATACCAGGCAATTCTCCTCTGAACAAGGAACATGAAAAAAAAAATAAACCTTTTTTAAAAAAAAAATGAATAGCTATGGCAGTAGGATGCATGCACATGGCAAAGCATGTGACGTGTCACATGACAACGCTTGCATTGTGAGCAAGCACAGGGACAAATGTGCATGCAGACTTCTTATGGAACTATGCACTACAAGAGACAAGCAGGCTAAAAGAACAAACTTTTTTTCTTGACATTTCAAAAGAGATATCCCTTTAAGATAGCTTTAAATTCATAGATGGTAACAACCATTCTATTTTTCTATTTAATTTTATCTAACTCATTCATTATTTGAGACCTGTCCAATATTTTTAAACTATATACTATAAACTATATTATTAAAAGCTTAGTCACTGTTTTTGTCTAGAACATTTGTCTTCCAATTTATGATTAACAACTTCTGCCATAATGTAGGAAGTCATCTTTTTTTTCTTAATACAGAGAAACTGCCCTAGGGATATGTCATCCAACTATATATCTTCCATGATTTCTAATATAATTAATGTATTAGTTGACATCTGTTTTTTTAATGATATATGCTGACTGTCTGACCATCTTCTACAACTCTCAAGAAATTCAACAAGCTGACACTTTTGATCATAACTTATTTAAATGCTAATATTGTTACACATAAGAAACCACTTAGCCATTAATCCACTAGGATTAATCATGTACTGTAAATGTAGGCAAAGTATATGTGCAGTTACAATACATATTAATAATTTTCATAACTTTTATTCTGTTTTTCTTTTCTATTTTTTAGCGACAGATTTTCAGTAGACATTTACCCAAGGTGCTTGCTTATTGTAACCTAGACCAGGGGTCATCAACCTTGGCTCTCAAGAGGTTTTTAAACTACATTTCCCATGATGCTCAGCCAGCTTAAAGTGTCTGAGCTTCATGGGAAATGTAGTTCCAAAACCTCTGGAGAGCCAAGGTTGATGACCCCTGACCTAGACTACTATTTATTTATTCATGTAGCATTTATTTTAATAACATATTTGTAATAATACCTTTGTTTCAATGATTACAACAATCCTAACTTCAACATAAAAAACAAGAGAACCAAATAACAGCAATAAAAAAATAAAAATAACTGTCGCTGATATCTGTTACGATGGTGGACATCAGTTTGCATGGACATATAGAAATTTTAGTTTTTGTATAACATCTTTATTATATGGTTCAGAAAAAAATATAGGTGATGAACAGTAAGCAGGATCAGGGTCTAAATCAAACAACTTGTCAAAAACATTTTAAAATATATATATTTTTAAAAATGATTACATTCTTAATAAATGTAAAGTTGTGTTGAATTTTGTGCGAGTCAGCGTTCAAACCACTAAGTAATACTTTTTCTGTCTGCCTAGGTTTTCCAGCTTTCTTTCACAAAAATACTGGTGACCAATAATTATTCAGGTGAAAGACCAACGGCCTTGAAGCTTCTGTCAGCCATATTCCCTCATCAAACTTCTCGTCAGTTATATGCCCATACCAGATCAGACCAATGGTCCAGCATCAGATCCATGGTCCATCTCAGCTACATGGCTACATCAGTCCTCAGATCAGACAGAATTAGTTAAGTGTCCAGTTTTGCTACATTTACTAAACAGCTGGTAAACATACTGGACTGTCCACTTTAAGGGACAGTCTAGTCAAAATTAAACTTTCATGTTTCAGATAGGGCATTCAATTTTAAACAGCTTTCTACATTACTTTTATTATCAAATTTGCATTTCTATCTTGGTATTCTTTGTGGAAAGCTAAACCTAGGTAGGCTAATATGCTAATTTCTAAGCCGTTAAACTGCCACTTATTTCAGGGCATTTTGACAGTTAGACAGTGCTAGTTCATGTGTGTCATATAAATAACATTGTGCTCACTCCCTTGGAGTTATTTAAAAGTCAGCACTGATTGGCTAAAGTACATGTCTGTCAAAAGAACTGAGATAAGGGGGCAGTATGCAGAGGCTTAGATGCAAGATAATCACAGAGGTAAAAAAATATATATTAATATAACAGTGTTGGTTATGCAAATCTTGGGAACCAAGTATCTGTCTCTCAGAAATCAGAGGGTACATAGAAGGAAAAAGAAATCTAAAGGTGTAATAAATTCCTTCAGAGATAGACAACTGCACAGTTACCGCCACATTCTACCATTCTTGGTCATCTACTTGCCAGCAGATTTCACCATAGTATGAAATCTTATTCTAGTGCACTAGAGTGAATTTGTCCAAAGAATGGTCAAATGGAGACATACGCTAGTGAATCTATTAACCTAGTTCTGCTAAAAACAAACCCATGATTAATGGGGCACAAAACTCAAAATAAACTGAAACCAAAAATTTTTTAGTAGCATTAACAATTTATTTTGCCTGATTTTCCTGTAATTTATCTATGCTTTTTTCCACTCTGTCCAGAAACACACAGCATATTTGCCACATGTTCTTTGATTCATTCCTGGTTTTTGTCCCCCTTTTTTATAGTATAAATTGCCCTGGGTATCAGTTCTGCATTGTAAAAGCCTGCTTTGAGGTGTAGACTTAGTATGGATGACTGTGTGTCACACTCTTCAAGGGAGCAGGTTCAGGTGTTGGAAGCTGTTATGCAGAGGTGTCAGGTGCTGGGGTTAAAGTTGTGTTTTGTCTGCGCGAGTCTTTCCTTCTTGGCATCATTAAACAGGTACAAGGGTTTAAGGAAATAAAGGCTTAGGTTTTATTAATAGGTTAATTAGCAATGCAGAGAGATGCAAACTAGATAAAAGGCAAAGTCACTGTGTAGTCAAGAATACAAAGTAACTTGGTTTAGACACAGTCGTAAAGCAGGCAAAAATGTAAATAAACTGTTGACAAGAAACTTGGCGATAGCAGGCTGGATACGTAGATATGCTGTAGACCAAAACTTGGCAGTAACATGCAGGATATGAATAGATGCTGTAATCAGGTAACTGTAATAACAGGCAGAATACTTGCATAGGCTGTAAACTGGAACTCTGTAGTAACAGGTAGTAATGCAGATCTTTGTAATAACAGGCAGAATACTTGCATAGGCTGTAGACAGGAACTCTTTAGTAACAGGCAGGAATGCAGATATGCTCTAGACAAGTAATTTTGTAACAGCAGACAGATGTGAAGATAGGCTGTAAACTGGAACTCTGTAGTAACAGACAGGAATGCAGATCTTTGTAATAACAGGCAGGATACTTGCATAGACTGTAGACTGGTAACTTTGCAGTAACAGGCAGGAATGCAGATCTTTGTAATAACAGGCAGGATACTTGCATAGACTGTAGACTGGTAACTTTGTAGTAACAGGCAGGAATGCAGATCTTTGTAATAACAGGCAGAATACTTGCATAGGCTGTAGACTGGTAACTTTGAGGCAGTCCTTAGGAAATTCCAGAGAATAAGCCAAGGTCAACTGCCACGAAATCAGTCCAGAAATGAAACGCAGTGACAGGGGAAAATCCAGAAGAGTAGTCTCAAAATAAAGCAGTAATCAGGCACCAGGAAATCCAACAAAGCTGAATTCAAACAGGAATCTGGAGCAGAGGCTCTGTCAGAGTGTAATGTCAAGGCCCAGAACTGAAAGTAAACCTGCCTTATATACATGATTATACAATTTGTTACAGCTGGTAGGCAGATGGAGACGAAGAGCCAAAGTTGCAGCAAATAGAAAACCAATATTCTTAGCCTGCAACCAAGCCATCTGGTGGCGAAGAGGTAAGTCAGCAGACTGGGAAAGAACAGCAGCAGAAATAGAAACAGGTCCCAGGTTCAATTCTAGGCTGGGTCATGACACTATGGGAACCAGACATGAGGTCTTTGTTAGTCTTATATATATCTATTTATGCAATATAAAGACCTGAAAGGGAAGCTTGGATTGTCAACACGTACATGCATTTTTTAATTGCCAGCAATATCTTGGTGGGTAAAAACACTAGGGGCTCCATTTATTAAGCAGCAGAACCTGAAACGGAAGTTAAGAAGCAGCAGTCGTAAGATCGCTGCTCCTTAACTTGTCCACCACCTTTTAGGTGATGATTGATGGTCCCTGCTAGAGGCTGATTGACTGCCAGTGAGCAGGGGGTAGAAGTTTTTACTTATGTTATAAGTTTAATGAATGATTTCTGTTTTGCATGCTTGCCCTATCCCTACCCATCTAGTTTCTCTGTTTATTTTTATTGCATTGTGGCATCTGAGTGTCCTGCACTTAATATCTAAATTTGTGTACTAACATCTGACTTCCATGCAGTTTACAGATTAGATCAAATAATACTAAATGTAATATTTTTTGTATATTCATTCTGAGCATATTAGCAAGCCCTCAGATGGTTTTGGTTTCTCTCACTGCTGCAGGCTTCCAACCTCAACTTTCAAAGAACAATGGGCCTTCTGTATCTTTTTTCTCTATGTACCTGCACTCCCAAAATGTATTTTAATGGAAATAACACTTTTATTAATTATCCACAAAGTGCTTATTTGTAAATTCACTGCTAAGAACTCAATCAATAAAATCTCACATTTCTCAGCCACATTCTTCTAGCTTTATCCTCAGACATAACAAAGTAGTTCTCAATAATCTAACCCTACAAATTTCATGCATGCATCAATATATGATTGATGAGACTATTAATTGTGCAATAAATCTGGTGCAAGTACAATTTTAATATGTAGATAGATATGATTGGTTCATTAAATGGGTGTACAATGTTATAAATCAATGTTAGAATATTATACCGTTAACAAAGCCTATAGATTTATGTAAGTAATGGTTGGTGGCTAATATTACATAAATACTTCTGTTTAAGGTTGTCACTGATTGAATACTAAGGGACAGATTACAAGTGGTGCACTATTTAGGGCTTTCACTCATGCGCAAACACAACCAGAAGTAAACTTTTAATTTGTGCAGGTTAGTGCGCATCTGAATATATATAGGTATAATTAAATTGTCCTCTGCAATTTCTAAATCATCCTGGATCACTGGAAATTTCAAGCATTATTATATATATATATCACATACATACACACACGCCACTTTATTAGGTACACCTTGCTAGTACCATGTTGGAACCCCTTTTGCCTTCAGAACTGCCTTAATTCTTCATGGCATAGATTCAAAAAGGTGTTTGAAACATTCTTCAGAGATTTTGGAAGCCATCAGAAGATGGGTACACTGTAGTCATAAAGGGATGGCCATGGTCAGCAACAATACTCAGGTAGACTCAATTGGTACTAAGGGGCCCAACATGTGCCAAGAAAATATCCCCCACACCATTACACCACCACCACCAGCCTGATGTTAGGGTTTCACACTGCTTTGTTTGCTATTTGCTGCTGACTGCCATTTTACTTAGATCTCTCACTGAATCTGATGCAGAGTGTGTAATACTGCTCAGTCATCTGGGCACCCTCTTATGGCCAAACTGGTAAACATCATCAGTGTGAGACAGGTTGCAGTCCCAGGATTATGATGTCACACTTATTATTTAAAAGGCCTCTGTTTAGTATGCTTTTGCCCTTGCGTGTTTCAGACTTGTTTGTTAGTTCCTGTGTATTACCTGGCTTGTCTGATGTCCCTTCTGGTTCCTGATCCCTGGCTTGTTCCTGACTCTACTGTTTTCCTAGTTCCTGATCCCACCTCGACTGACTACTCGCTTTGGCTCCTGACTCGGCTCGTCTGACTACCAGCTCTGGCTTTGACTCCTGGCTTGTCATTTGGCTTGTGGACTTATTATTTTTTGTTATTAATAAAGGTGTGATTATTTTTGCACTTCACGTCTCAATCTGATTCCTGGTTCCCTGACATTACGCAACGGCACTGAATCCTGATGGTGCTAATAATCCACCTTTACCCACCATCATTTCCAGGATGGATGAACAGGATCACCGCTAGGATCAATTTGCACTAGCCCTGCAAACACTTCTAACTCACACTGCACATTTGGATCAGAGTTTCCCACAAGTTATGGCTGCTCCTGTTTCCGCTGCTGCATTCAGTCCTACCAGGAGCATTTCCGGTTCTGCACCTCTACCTCAGCAATATGGAGGCTATCAGTGCAGAGGGTTTTTGAACCAGGTGGGCATTTATTTTGAGATGTTACCTCAGGCATTTCCCTCTGACAGAGCTAAGGTGGGAATTTTCATCTCTTTGCTCTCTGACATGGCTCTTTTTTGTTCTAAACCTTTGTGTGAGACTAATAAACCAGTGATTTCTAATTACCCTCAATTTGTGGCCTCATTTCGAAGGGTATTCGATGTTCCGTCTCGCTCCTCCTCTGCTGCCAAATGACTCATGTCCATTCAGAAATGTATGAGATCTGTTGCTCAGTATGCCATTGAGTTCCATGCACTTGCCACAGAGGTAGGTTGGAACAATAAAGCCCTTATTGCCGCCTTCTTTCATGGGTTCTCTTATGTGATTAAAGATGAAGTTGCTGCCAGAGATTTACCAGAGGATCTCGAGGCATTGGTGTCTTTTCTTTCATGTAATTGTTAAATAGCCCGCAGCACTGGAGTCAACAAGAGCCTGGGTGACTATGGAGGAGTCCACCCAGGAAAGGACAACCTTGATCCAAGGTCCGCTCCCGATAGGACCTTAGGTGCGAGCATTTTCGTCCCATGTAGGACAAGACTTTAAAAGGTGGCCCTGTAACCCACAATAGAGGCAGAGCCCCTACCTCCTCCTAAAGCCCTCTCCACCGCCGAGAGAGTCACGTTAATCCCATACCCATACTGGCTCAGCAGTACCTGGTGACTCGGGACCAGGAGGCATGGGAGGTATGGGTGGGAACAAAAACGTAAGAGACAATGGAACAGGAGGCTTCCGCAAGCGCTCCTTGAAAGAGGGCCTCTTTCTGAGTCTGATGTCAATTAGGATTAAAAAACATAATTTATGTAAGAACTTACCTGATAAATTAATTTCTATCATATTGGAAAGAGTCCATTAGCTAGTGACGTATGGGATATACAATCCTACCAGGAGGGGCAAAGTTTCCCAAACCTCAAAATGCCTCATTTTCCACGTCTTTTAGAGTTTGAACACTGCTTATTTGCATTCTCAATTCCTTGGATATCTTTTTATATCCCTTTCCTGTTTTATACAGTTCAACTACCTTTTCCCGCAGATCCTTTGACAATTCCTTTGCTTTTCCCATGACTCAGAATCCAGAATCGTCAGTGCAGCACTGGATGAAAGATGCAAGGGTTTGTCAGGAGTCTAGAAACTCATTGACCTTTTATACACACACTAATTACAAGCAAACAGATCACAGGTGAGGATGGTTACCTTTAATAGCCATTCAAACCCCTTTGTGTCAACTTGTGTGCATGTTATCATTCCAAAATCACCAGGGTATGTAAACTTTTGATCAGGGTCATTTGGGTAGTTTCTGTTGTGATTATGATTTAAAAAGAGTAAACACAGTTGATTGATAATAAATCACTTCAGCCAAACACTAACCATGAGTGAAAGTAAAGTTTTTGTGTTATCATTCATATTCTCTGATAAATGGCCAAGAAATCATAAATTCTGCCAGGGTATGTAAACTTATGAGCACAACTGTATGTGTGTGTGTGTATATGTATATATATATATATATATATATATATATATATATATATAATTTATTTATTTTAAAGATATGCACACCTCATTAGTAATTGCAATGGTGCTAACAAAAGTTAAATCCAGCTTATGTGTAGAAAAAGCACTCTATGGACTTCTTATCGATGCAAAAATAACTTTTATTCCAAAGTCATAACGTTTCGGGTACCGGACCGGTCCCTTTGTCAAATGATGCACACGAGAAAACAGTATGCATACCATCCCTCGCCAAACCCCACCTTATATACCTATAACATATTAGCAAATAACACCAATAAACCAATAATACTTAGCCCCAAGTGAAACCATGCTGGTTTTGCGTGCACCGCCGCAAGCCCAAGAGACGTAGTGATGTCATCATGGCGCAACGCACCAGATACGTCAGCACGCCCTGCTTATACAAATATAAGGCTCATACACATATCGATATCATCAATAAGCGTACTTGAGAACAAGAAGGCTCACATAGTGCACATGATAAGGGGTTAGTACAGAATGAATACAATTTTTTGTGATGGGTGAAATGTAAAGTTGTTTAAAGGGACAGTAAAGTACACAAAAATGTTTTCATGATTTAAATAGGGAATGTAATTTGAAACAACTTTCACCAATTTTGCTTTGTTCTCTTGGTATTCTTAGTTGAAAGCTAAACCTAGGAGGTTCATATGCTAATTTCTTTTACCTTGAAGACTGCCTCTAATCTGAATGTATTTTGACCACTAGAGGGCATTAGTTCATGAGTTTCATATAGATAACATTGAGTGAGCACTAATTGGCTAAAATGCAAGTCTATCAAAAAACTGAAATAAGGGTGCAGTTCGCAGAAACCTAGATAGAAGGTAAACAGAGGTAAAAAGTATATTTCTATAACTTTAAAAAGAAAAACAAAGTCAAGAGTACACCAAAAAAGAAAAAGAAAAAATTTGAAGATATTTTTTTTAAAGATCTGTTTTTCAATAACTTTACATTGAACAAGATCGACAAAATTAACCACTTTCAATCAATATACAAAATTATATACAATATCATTTTGTATATACTGTATTTAAATGACAATGATTGCAAAAACATAATCCAAAATATATCATATTTTGGATTAAAAAAAATATATTGTAAAGTAATAATGAATAAATAAAAATACTGTATGTTGCACTGTCAGTACTAACATTATTGCCCAAAAACCACCTGTATATATAGTCTGCATGAGCTTGGACTCCCCTAGCATCATTGTCTTCTAATTGAGGTAGATGTTCACCATACTCAGGAACATCCAAGCTCTCCAGATCTATATCAGGGATTGTAAGGGCAATGATGTGCAACATACAGCATATAAGGAAATCAAGGAGACTTTGGAAGGGGCGTACTGAAGAACCCCCGCTGGAGATGTCCAAGCAGCGGAAACGCTCTTCAATACGCCAAAGGTGCGCTCAATCATCTATCTGGTGGCAGTGTGCCTCATTGTAGCGCATCTCTTCCACTCCGTTGGGGTTGTGGACGGGTGTGAACAGCCACGGAAGACACGAATATCGAGAATCACTTGTGAAAAAGAAATATAGCATTGACATTAGCAATCAGAATGACTAAAATATATAATAGACATATGTTTGAGTATATAAGAGATATTTACCTATGAGGATTCCCTCTGGCATTTGTCCCTCCTGGAACCAATGGTAGATGGCAGAATTACGGAGGACGAAGGAATCGTGGTTAGAGCCAGGGAGCCCAGAGCGTACACTCATTATCCTCAACCTGGCATCACAGATGACCTTGGACATTCAGTCAGTGGTTATGCTTCCTGTCCCGGTATGGCTCCTCTCTACCCCTGGGAGGCTGCACCAATATATGCATTTAATCTATGGCCCCCAATACTCTTGGCAACCCAGCAAGATGATAAAACTGGAGCTTGACAGCATGCTACTCCTCAGGTGTATTGGGGAAGTGGACATGATTGACTAGGCGTTGGTGCATGGCATTCAGGACAACCTTCAGATGACATGAGAAGGTTGCCTGGCTCATACCTATGCCTAGATCTGCCATAGCCTAGAATGATCCAGTTGCCAAAAAAAAAATAGAGGACCGATAGTAATTTTACCATCCCAGGGATTGCTCTAGTTCTTGCAGTGAGTGGTTTGAGAGACTCCTTGATTTTGACAAAGAGCCTCTCAATGGAAGCCCTATTGAGTCGAAATCGACGGATCACCTCTTGATCACTGAGCGCATGGAGACCAACTCTAGGCAGTAACACCCTCGGCACCCGCTGGCGCCTTCGTTGTCGCACAACCGCAGTCATCAACACCCGTCTTTCCCTGTGTCTCCTTAATAACAGGACAAACTAATGCGTTTAGTATATCCATTTTCAAAATAATAATGAAATGAAGTGATTGAAAGCCCTTTTTATAATGCAAAGTTCTACAGCTGTGAATGATTGTAGTAATTGAATGAATAATTTATACACCACACATGCCGATTAACAGAATTTTGGTATTGCGTCATTTGACGAGCAAATTGATTGAATAATTTATGCACCACACATGACGATTGACAGAATTTCTCTATTATTGCGTCATTTGACGAGCACAATGTTGTTTATAAATTAATATGTATAGAATTAGATTGTCCAGGTGATTTCACCAGCTGTTATACATGCAGGTGTATTGTTTGTGCAATAAAATAAATTACTTATGCACAACACATGAGTATTTAGCTATGGTTGGAATCATAACTCTGATTTTCTGTGTTTGAATGGCAGTATTGTGGAGGCTTAAAAGGTCAGTGATAATGGTGTTTTTGGAATACCATATTAAAGAACAATGTTGTGTATAAACATTGCCAAACATAGCTTAGAAAGAGAATGCAATGTAGAACATTATGAAATGCAATTAGTGTGCAACCGTTTCAAATCTCTTGCTATCCTTTATGGGATTGAGAATGCCATTTTAAAGTCATTTCAATGTATGCCATTGTAAATGTTTTACATGCACTTAGTATGCAACAGTTTTGATTGTCTTGCTATTCTTAGTTGGAAAATATTTGACAATTGAATAGAGGAATAATGTGGTGTATTTACATTGCCAAACATGACTTAGAAAGAGAATGAAATGTAGAACATTCTGAAATATAATTTGTGTAACCGTTTCAAATCTCTTGCTATCCTCTATGGAATTGAGAATGCCATTTTAAAGTCATTTCAATGTATGCCACTGTTTTCCTTTGCGCATGCAAAATACATTGAAATGACTTTCTACTTCACACAAAGGATAGCAAGAGACTGAAAACAGTGGTAATATGTTATTCTGAAAAACACATAATCACTGGCCTTTTAAGCCTCCACGACGCTGCCATCCAAACACAGAAAATCAGAGTTCTGATTTCATCCATAGTTAAATACTCATGTGTTGTGCATTAGTAATTTACTGAATTGCACAAACAATACACCTGCATTTATTACAGCTGGTGAACCTGCACAAAATAGAATGCCATTTTACATTCATTTTGATGTATTTTGCATGCCACTGTTTTCATTATCTTGCTATCCTTCGTTTTAAAATATTTGCAGAGTGAATTGAAGAATAATGTAGAGTATCACCATTGCAAAATATGACAGAAAGGGAATGTTAGTTAATAACGCTGTGTTGGTAACATTTGTCTTTGCATCTCAAAAACATTAAACATGGTGCAAATATAGATTTTTCAAAAAATTATAAAAAAGGAAGTTAGCTATATTATGTTGTGTATTTATTTCATTGTTATCTCTATATCTATTAGTGCAACAAGTTTGGAGAAAACTTTGCACCAACTTTGTAGAAATAATATTGTCCCCTTGCTTTGTAATGAGAGACAAAGTTGCAACATAATCCATAAATAGTAATGTATTTATTTTTATCCCTATATCTACTAGTGCACCAAATGTGGAGCAATAATATTGTTTGATTTAGAAAGGGTATACTAATTTTAATAGAGTTCCTAATTTACATTTATTACGTAATATACTTTATTCTCTTGCAGCATCGAACATGAGCTTTTTGTGTTTTCCGACTCCCATTGACTTCTATGGCATCCGCAACCTCAACGGTGGTGGATTTAAAACTAGGTACGCTGAGTCAGAAAAGATGCGAGTGTAAATGTAGACTTTTTTATAACTACGTGAGAGCTTCAAATAGTGTTGATTAGGAGGGCGAATGAACAGAATTCCGCTCGAATACCACGTGTTTTTAACTCGCATTGATGTGCATTGGATTGAGATCGCGGGATAGTATTTTATGTCAGAAATTTCAACATTTGCTGATCTTGACACTTTGATAACTACGGCGGTTCAATCTTGCAACATTTACAACGCAGAATTCCATTGTATTTTCAGTTGACGCTTTGATAAATAGGCCCCATTGTATCAATCCAGTTCTTAAGTTACATGATTTCAGAAACTTGCCATCTATAGCTTTATATAATGTTTTCCTATTTTATCAGCTATACCTGATAGCTCAATATGGTTAAAACCTACCTTAGAGGACCATACCGTTTGCATGACAAATTCATTATAGTATATAAGATAAAAATTTTACTTGTGATTTGTCTGATATATTTTCATGGACCAAGAGTGGCCTTATAAGTACTACCCTCCCCCTGAAACCCTGAGGCTGTTACTTTTCATTTGGGGATATTTTTTTTAAAATGTAATACTTTTTGCCCCTCATCAGTACCCTTCTATCTAATGTTTATTATTCTTGTGGTCAAAAAGTGGTAATTTTGTTCTTCATTTGAGGTACTTCTTTTTCTTGTCCATGTTTGCATGTTTTTAGGGGTTAATTATTATTTACCTAGTATATTTAAAACAGAGGTAAATATTTTGAATATGTACTTTACTGTATTTCTTGTGATATTATTTGACTAGCTTATCAAGCCTCCTTGGTGTATGTCAGGGTTCTTCAAACTCCCCCCCCCCCCCAAGACCCAGTGCAATGATACCACATACCTTCACAATCCTATTTTATGCTTGGTTTGAATATGTTTGAAGTAATATAAAAGGTAACTGCAATTTTTAGCAAAGTGGCCAAAATGTGTGTGTGCGCTTTATTCCGTAGTCAAACTTGTAAGTGTTGTAAAAGGTAATATCACACAAACACACACTTGCATACAAACATGGTGTTACGACCCAGTAATGGGTCCCAACCCATGGTTTGAAGAACCCTGGTGTATAGAATGGGGTTTTTCTGTTTGCCATGAGTGCAATGTGTATCACTTGATATTTTACCTGAATATAAAAAAAATAAAAGGACCAGGCTTGGTTAACTCTGAAAATTTTAATAAGAGCCTCAGTTTTAAAAAAACAAATCCAGTTAATTGGAATATTTTTCCTCTTGCATACCAAAACTACATAAACTATCTTTAAACAAATAACTAAAATGTTCAAGCTCAAACATGTAAGAGGTAGACACTTTTTCCTGATAAGTAAAAAAATCCTCATAATAAAAAAACCCTCACCTTCATAAAACAACCTTAGGCGTCTGAGTCTGAAAACTATAAGGATATCCTAAGGTGTTCTAATTTCTGATGATGCAGAAGAACCTGATAAAGGATGATTTTCAAACATTACTTCTGCACATACTTAGAGGAGCAAGATCTGAAGCACTCCCTTGTATTGAGGAAACAGAGAAAGAACAGATTTCTTTAGAGACAAGAGCAGCATTAGACTGTTAGAATGTCTAATGTGATCTATTCAGGAATCGCAAAGCTGAACTGGTAAAATTCCTGGAAAATGGAAAATAAAATTGTTATTAGTGGATCTACCCGCTAAAGGATAATGTAAGGTAGATTGTACACATTTCAGTATGCTCCAGGAAAGATTACACAAACAGACAAATGAAATGAAGCCAAACACCAAATTTACTGTAAATACTTGTAAAACCATGTGACAGGGACCTTGTAGAATAAAATCTGAGACATAAGAGACAGGCAACTTCTGGCAATGTGTATTAAAGGGAAACCCTCCTTATGTAATAATAGTAAATAATACAGTAAGTAATAAAGGTAGAATTAGTCTGTTAAATATGTATGTCCACTGGCTATGATGTACCTCAAAATTTATACTCTCCAAATAATATGTGAGTATATGGCAGGGTTATAACTGAATATATTCAACAATCTTTCTTTAAACTAAACTCACCATCAAATATGCATATACTAAGACAATGAAATTAATATAAATATCTGAATTCTTTATTATTAGTAAATATCTATGAACACATTTATATATATATATATATATATATATATATATATATATATATTTGTAAGAATCAAAATATGAGTCAATATTATACGCATTTAAAAACTATTCAAAATATGCTATGCAGAGTTCATACACGTTTATCTTTAGAACTGGCCTTATTCACAAATAGCCTTTCATTCAGTGTTGCATTCAAAATATCACAGTGAGACTTAAGATAATAGCTATTGATATTCAGACAATACAATTCTAACAGTGCTTAGTAACCAATAGGGCAATATATATATATATATATATATATATATACATATACATACACACACATACACTCAGCTATTTAGTTGCAATTGATTCTAATAAAATTCTAATTAGGATACTAAAAATACATATATTCTTACTGTAAACCGTTACTTTAAAAATGTCTATTTATTTAAGCTGGAACCAATTCTTAGTTACTTATAATTAAAATCAATTCTAAGATATATATAAATTATATATTTTGCACAGATTAATTATTTAGCATGCAAGAGACAAACTTATACTTTATATATAGGACTATGAATATAAGCAAAAATACAGATTGCTCTCTTTAAATCTATTAAATACAAATTGACTATGTTCTTACCAATAACCTTTGTTTCAAGTTTTAAAAATTAGAACAATTTTACTTCACCAATTTGAACCAATTCGTAGCGGTCTTTAGGTCATCTCATTTGAAGGAAAGTTATTGCATATCAAGGTAAGTTTTCAGCTTCTTGCTTAGTGAAATGTTCCCAAGTATGGCCGCCAGATATCAGATCACTAGTCTCAGCAAGTTACAAAAAAACTGTCCCTCTGGTTGCATTGCTAATCCTTTTTATCTAATCATTCATGACCTGTTTCGTTCACGCCCATGGTGCTTTTCCCTTCTCATTGGATACATTGGTTTAGTATATATTGTTGTTATGGAAACACATTTTTTAACAGTTAAATCCCTTAACTGTCATACTGGATTCTGGCCATTCGGGGGCAGCAGACACACAACATAGCAATACATTTAACCATTTCTAGACAGTTTACAATATTTCCATATAATGATTATATTAAACAATACTATACATTGCATTTATCACTTACAATCCGAATTCCAGGCAGGGTGGTATTATGTGAATTTTCTGATCATTTCTATACCAAACACCATTATATTATATTAAAGTAATTATACTGCTAATTATTAGCTTAAAATCTATTAAAAATGTTATCAGTATCCTGGCATTTATATACAAATAACAGCCTATTTTATATTCAGTACTGCATTGTATTCCAACATGAATATACCATACAGTATTTCACGTTTCTAATAAATCCTGGATGTATGAATCCTGTCCGTGTAGATCTGAAATAAAAGTAAGTGTTATTAATCTTTTCTTTTTAGGTCCACAAATATCTATTTATATTCTTATAAACACAGAGGCTAAGACATTTTATGCTTTAAAAAATAATAATAATATATATATATATATATATATATATATATATGCAGGCAATCTTTTATTTAGAATTTTCTGTAAATTTCAAAATTACCTTGTAACATGTGTCTATAGCTCACAGGGGGTCACTTAACAGGCAGGAAGCCCATATATTAGCATGTACCTTTGAGATTCCAGCAATCTAATTTCCATCTCATTTGGCCTCAAAGGCATATCTCAGACACCTCGTCTCCACTCACTGTATGGTGTCATCTGACAATCTATCTTTTTAAATTACCTTTTATGACTCATCCTGTCTCAAGCTATAAATTCTGTTCTTTCTCAAAATCACTTTTACAAATTCCTTTAAGTGATTGTTTTAAGTTGATTAGAGCAAATGTTTTACTGTCCTCACTTGTGTGTTTAGAATAACTTTGCATACTAAGTGGGGTGAGAACTGAACATGGCTGAGTCAGTTTTTCTGAATGAACCTTAAAATATATATTTATTAACCTCACATATACCTTGACAACCTACTAATAGCCTGTGGACTATATGAGTGCAAGAAATGGCTGCACTTACCTCAGATGTACCCACTCTATCATACACACTGGCTGCAGAAAATAATTCTTCCAGTAGAGAGCCCATCCAGTTCTGTGTACTCCACAGCAGAGGATCTGTGTGGAGTATATCAACGACCCAACAGGAGGAGGCTAAGGCAAAGGGTCTGGTCCCCGTGAATCCTCACTGGGTGGGATTTTGTCACTGCCCAATACTCCAATCTCCCCTCTGTCTCGCAGTAGCAGCTCTGAGGGCCAAATATGCCTCAAATCGGTCTGAGGACCCTCTCAATGAAGAATCTGGAGCACCTCAATTCTTCAGCTTCCTCCTGTGGAGGCAAAGAAAAGACTAGAATTACAGAAAGGTGGAAGGGTTGGATTAAGTGTTCTTAGAGCTTTGGGAATCTTTGCCTCCTCCTAGTGGCCAGAAGTTGAATACCAGAAGTAATAGCTTGTGGCCTCTCACCACCTTATGAAAGCAATAAGGATTTTTTTAAGAGTATCTAAGTAAATTTAGGAGAACCAGGTACTGTTAATAATATACAGAAGATAGGCCTTAAAAAAAAAATTCCACAAAGAAGTCAATCAGAAGTTAAACAAAAATCCCCTTGAAATAAAAAATTAAAATAAAAAAGTGATCCTGTTTCTAAAATGAATGCACTGCCATAATCACAGGAAGAAAAAAAAAATATATAACAAGAGTTCAATAAGCCTTTTCCAAAACCTAAGTGATGTAGTATAGCTAAATCTAATGCAGGATTTGGAAATAGACATAAGCTTTGGAAATCTCTACAGCTAGTCCTTAAAAAGTATGAAAGGAACAAGAGATCAGATTAATGTAAATGGGAAATCTAACCATTAAACTAAAAGAAACAATGTCTAGAGAAAAAAAGAAAACCAGATGGCAACATGCACAGGAAAAAAAACAACAAAAAAAAAAAATAAGCACATTTTCAGCCATTATAGTGTCTGTATCCTGTCTATATTTTTTGTGGCAGATCGCAATGCACCCACTGACCCCTTTTTACAGTGACTCCTAAAAGCAATTCAACAACATCTCACTGTAAGTTTCAACAATGCAGGGATAGGCAAGGTGTCCGTGACTAGCCCTTGCAGTGTCCACCACAACCTTAGTATATCTTTTCTTTCTGATTAAATAGGAATAAAAAAATTATGTGGTGTGAATAAATGTAGTGGCTTGTCAAGAGACTGCTAGCGATATTGGGTGATAAGTTATGGAATAAATAAAGCCTGAGTGAAATACTGGATGTGTATCTGCATCTGTATAATAACACCCTGCTATATTCAAAGACACAGTAGTGACACTGGCACATGGGTATAGCCAGACAAGGGCTGGTTATATAGGGTCAGTGGTATCTGCATCAGTATAATAACACCAAGCACTATATAATGACACAGTAGTGACACTGGCACATGGGTATAGCCAGACAAGGGCTGGTTATATAGGGTCAGTGGTATCTGCATCAGTATAATAACACCAAGCACTATATAATGACACAGTAGTGACACTGGCACATGGGTATAGTCAGAGGAGGGCTGGTTATAGGATCAGTGGTATCTGCATCAGTATAATAACACCCAGCGCTATATAATGACAAAGTAGTGACACTGGCACATGGGTATAGCCAGAGGAGGGCTGGTTATAGGATCAGGGGTATCTGCATCAGTATAATAACACCCAGCACTATATAATGACACAGTAGTGACACTGGCTCATGGGTATAGCCAGAGGAGAGCTGGTTATAGAATCAGTGGTATCTGCTTCAGTATAATAACACCAAGCGCTATAAAATAAAGTTTTTAATTTCAAAATGTATCTTGGTGTCCTTCACTAAGGTCTGTACTTTGGAAAATGTCCACCACAGCCTTTGTCTGTGCCTATCCTTGCAACAATGCCTAATCTGATTGTCACACTTTAGCTTTGAATTAAGGTTGTGGAACACAACTGCTGAGATTTTGTGTTTAAATAACATACGGCTAGATTACGAGTTTTGCGGTATGAGTAAAAAATCAGCATTAAGGCTCATAATGCTGCTTTTTCCACTACCGCTGGTATTACAAGCCTTGCAGGTTTAGGGGCACCGCACATTAAC
Source organism: Bombina bombina (assembly GCF_027579735.1). NCBI lineage: Eukaryota > Metazoa > Chordata > Amphibia > Anura > Bombinatoridae > Bombina > Bombina bombina. Next base: position 613,347,216 of record NC_069501.1, on the reverse strand, counting down.
TTACGCAATTTGCGTAAAGTCTTTTTTTCAATGGGACTTCCATAGCGCCAATATTACAAGCTTTTTCTGGGAGGCCAAAAAGTGAGCGGTACAGCCTATCCCGCAAGATTCGCAACGCATTCTAAAGTCAGTAGTTATGAGTTTTACACTACAAAGCTGTAGCATAAAACTCATAACTAAAGTGTTAAAAAGTACACTAACACCCATAAACTACCTATTAACCCCTAAACCGAGGCCCTCCCGCATTGCAAACACTATAATAAAATTATTAACCCCTAATCTGCTGCCCCTAACATCGCCGCCACCTACCTACAGTTATTAACCCCTAATCTGCCACCCCCACTGTACTAAATTTATTAGCCCCTAAACCTAAGTCTAACCCTAACCCCAAAACCCCCTAACCTAAATATAATTAAAATAAATCTAAATAAAACTATTATTAACTAAATAATACCTATTTAAAACTAAATACTTACCTATAAAATAAACCCTAAGCTAGCTACAATATAACTAATAGTTACATTGTATCTAGCTTAGGGTTTATTTTTGTTTTACTGGCAAGTTTGTATTTATTTTAACTAGGTAGACTTGTTAGTAAATAGTTATTAACTATTTACTAATAGCTAAAATAAATACAAATTTACCTGTAAAATAAAACCTAACCTGTCTTACATTAACACCTAACATTACACAACCGTTAAATAAATTACATAAATTAAATACAATTACCTAAATTACAAAAAAAAATTATCAGATATTTTAAACTAATTGCACCTAATCTAATAGCCCTATCAAAATACCCCCCCCCCCCACAAATAGCCTAAACTACCAATAGCCCTTAAAAGGGCCTTTTGTGGGACATTGCCCCAAAGAAATCAGCTCTTTTACCTGTAAAAAAAATAAATAATAGGTAAGTATTTCGTTTTAAATAGGTATTATTTAGTTAATAGTACGTTTTATTTAGATTTATTTTAATTATATTTAAGTTAGTGGGTGTTAGGGTTAGACTTAGGTTTAGCAGTTAATACATTTAATATAGTGGCAGCGACGTTGGGGCGGCAGATTAAGGGTTAATAATATTTAACTAGTTTAGGGGTTAACATGTTTATTATAGTGGCGGCGAGGTTGAGGGCAGCAGATTAGGGGTTAATAAGTATAATGTAGGTGATGTCCGGAGCGGCAGATTAGGGGATAATAATATTATGTAGGTGTAGGCGAAGTCGGAGGCGGCAGATTAGGAGTTAATAAGTGTAAGATTAGGGGTGTTTAGACTCAGGGTTCATGTTAGGGTGTTAAGTGTAAACATAAATTTAGTTTCCCCATAGGAATCAATGCGGCAGCGTTACGGAGCTTTACGCTGCTTTATTGCAGGTGTTAGGCTTTTTTTCTGACGGCTCTCCCCATTGATGTCTATGGGGAAATCGTGCACAAGCACGTAAAACCAGCTCACCGCTGACTTAAGCAGCGCTGGTATTGGAGTGCGGTATGGAGCACAATTTTGCTCTACGCTCACTTCTTGCCTAATAACGCCGGGTTTCTTAAAACCTGTAATACCAGTGTTGTAAGTAAGTGAGCGGTGACAATAACGTGCAAGTTAGCACTGCACCCCTCATAACGCAAAACTCATATGGCTAGATTTAGAGTTTTGTCGGTAACGACCCGCGTATCTAACGCTGGCTTTTTTCCCCCCGCACCTTTTAAATGCCGCTGGTATTTAGAGTTCACAGAAGGGCTGCGTTAGGCTCCAAAAAGGGAGCTTATAGCATATTTACCGCCACTGCAACTCTCAATACCAGCGGTGCTTACGGACGCGGCCAGCTTAAAAAAAGTGCTCGTGCACGATTCCCCCATAGGAAACAATGGGACAGTTTGAGCTGAAAAAAAACCTAACACCTGCAAAAAAGCAGCCTCATTGTTTTCTATGGGGAAACACTTCCTAAGTCTGCACCTAACACCCTAACATGTACCCCGAGTCTAAACACCCCTAACCTTACACTTATTAACCCCTAATCTGCTGCCCCTGCTATCGCTGACCCCTGCATATATTTTTTAACCCCTAATCTGCCGCTCCGTACACCGTCGCAACCTACGTTATCCCTATGTACCCCTAATCTCCTGCCCCTAACCCCCGCCGACCCCTATATTATATTTATTAACCCCTAATCTTCCGCCCCCAACGTCACCGCTACCTACCTACACTTATTAACCCCTAATCTGCCGACAGGACCTCAAAGCTACTATAATAAAGTTATTAACCCCTAATCCGCCTCACTCCCGCCTCAATAACCCTATAATAAATAGTATTAACCCCTAATCTGTCCTCCCTAACATCGCCGACACCTAACTTCAAGTATTAACCCCTAATCTGCCGACCGGACCTCACCGCTACTGTAATAAATTTATTAACCCCTAAAGCTAAGTCTAACCTTAACCCTAACACCCCCCTAAATTAAATATAATTTAAATCTAACAAAATAAATTAACTCTTATTAAATAAATTATTCCTATTTAAAGCTAAATACTTACCTGTAAAATAAACCCTAATATAGCTACAATATAAATTATAATTATATTGCAGCTATTTTAGGATTAATATTTATTTTACAGGCAACTTTGTAATTATTTTAACCAGGTACAATTAGTTCATAACTATTTAATAGCTACCTAGTTAAAATAATTACAAAATTACCTGTAAAATAAATCCTTACCTAAGTTACAATTAAAACTAACACTACACTATCAATAAATTAATTAAATAAAATACCTACAATTATCTACAATTAAACCTAACACTACACTATCAATAAATTAATTAAATACAATACCTACAAATAAATACAATTAAATAAACTAACTAAGTTACAAAAAATAAAAAAATATTTACAAACATTAGAAAAATATTACAACAATTTTAAACTAATTACACCTACTCTAAGCCCCCTAATAAAATAACAAAGCCCCCCAAAATAAAAAAAATGCCCTACCTTATTCTAAAATTAAAATAGAAAAGCTCTTTTACCTTACCAGCCCTTAAAAGGGCCCTTTGCGGGGCATGCCCCAAAGAATTCAGCTCTTTTGCCTGTAAAAAAAAAACATACAATACCCCCCCCAACATTACAACCCACCACCCACATACCCCTAATCTAACCCAAACCCTTAAATAAACCTAACACTAAGCCCCTGAAGATCTCCCTACCTTGTCTTCACAACACCGGGTTCACCGATCGGTCCAGAAGAGCCTCCGAAGTCTTCATCCAAGCCCAAGCGGGGGCTGAAGAGTGATGTCCATCCTCCGGCTGAAGTCTTGATCCAAGCGGCGGCTGAAGAATTCCATCTTCGGGCAGAAGTCTTTATCCTATCCGGGCAGAAGAGTAGATCCGGACCGGCAAACATCTTCATCCAAGCCGCATCTTCTATGTTCTTCCATCCGATGATGAGCGGCTCCATCTTCAAGACCTCCAGCACTGTTCCGATCAGCCAATAGAATGCGAGCTCAATCTGATTGGCTGATCCAATAGGATTGAACTTGAATCTGACTAGCTAATTCCATCAGCCAATCAGAATTTTCCTACCTTAATTCCGATTGGCTAATAGAATCCTATCAGCCAATCGGAATTCGAGGGGCGCCATCTTGGATGACGTCCCTTAAAGGAACCTTCATTCTGTTTTAGGACGTCGGAAGAAGAGGATGGATCCGCCTGGAGGTCTTGAAGATGGAGCCGCTCGTCATCGGATGGAAGAACATAGAAGATGCGGCTTGGATGAAGATGTTTGCCGGTCCGGATCTACTCTTCTGCCCGGATAGGATGAAGACTTCTGCCTGAAGATGGAATTCTTCATCCGCCGCTTGGATCAAGACTTCAGCCGGAGGATGGACATCACTCTTCAGCCCCCGCTTGGGCTTGGATGAAGACTTTGGAGGCTCTTCTGGACCGATCGGTGAACCCGGTGTGGTGAAGACAAGGTAGGGAGATCTTCAGGGGCTTAGTGTTAGGTTTATTTAAGGGTGGTTTGGGTTAGATTAGGGGTATGTGGGTGGTGGGTTGTAATGTTGGGGGGGGTATTGTATGTTTTTTTTTTTACAGGCAAAAGAGCTGAATTCTTTGGGGCATGCCCCGCAAAGGGCCCTTTTAAGGGCTGGCAAGGTAAAAGAGCTTTTCTATTTTAATTTTAGAATAGGGTAGGGCATTTTTTTATTTTGGGGGGCTTTGTTATTTTATTAGGGGGCTTAGAGTAGGTGTAATTAGTTTAAAATTGTAATATTTTTCTAATGTTTGTAAATATTTTTTTATTTTTTGTACTTTAGTTAGTTTATTTAATTGTATTTATTTGTAGGTATTGTATTTAATTAATTTATTGATAGTGTAGTGTTAGGTTTAATTGTAGATAATTGTAGGTATTTTATTTAATTAATTTATTGATAGTGTAGTGTTAGGTTTAATTGTAACTTAGGTTAGGATTTATTTTACAGGTAATTTTGTAATTATTTTAACTAGGTAGCTATTAAATAGTTATGAACTATTTAATAGCTATTGTACCTGGTTAAAATAATTACAAAGTTGCCTGTAAAATAAATATTAATCCTAAAATAGCTACAATATAATTATAATTTATATTGTAGCTATATTAGGGTTTATTTTACAGGTAAGTATTTAGCTTTAAATAGGAATAATTTATTTAAGAGTTAATTTATTTCGTTAGATTTAAATTATATTTAACTTAGGGGGGTGTTAGGGTTAAGGTTAGACTTAGCTTTAGGGGTTAATAAATTTATTAGAGTAGCGGTGAGGTCCGGTCGGCAGATTAGGGGTTAATACTTGAAGTTAGGTGTCGGCGATGTTAGGGAGAGCAGATTAGGTGTTAATACTATTTATTATAGGGTTAGTGAGGCGGGAGTGAGGCGGATTAGGGGTTAATAAATATAATATAGGGGTCGGCGGTGTTAGGGGCAGCAGATTAGGGGTTCATAGGGATAACGTAGGTGGCTGCGGTGTGCGGTCGGCAGATTAGGGGTTAAAAAATTTTAATAGAGTGGCGGCAATGTGGGGGGACCTTGGTTTAGGGGTACATAGGTAGTTTATGGGTGTTGGTGTACTTTAGAGCACAGTAGTTAAGAGCTTTATGAACCGGCGTTAGCCCAGAAAGCTCTTAACTCCTGACTTTTTTCTGCGGCTGGAGTCTTGTCGGTAGATTTCTAACGCTCACTTCAGCCAAGACTCTAAATACCGGCGTTAGAAAGATCCCATTGAAAAGATAGGATATGCAAATGGCGTAGGGGGATCTGCGGTATGGAAAAGTCGCGGCTGCAAAGTGAGCGTTAGACCCTTTCCTGACTGACTCTAAATACCAGCGGTAGCCCAAAACCAGTGTTAGGAGCCTCTAACGCTGGTTTTGACGGCTAACGCCAAACTCTAAATCTAGCCGATAATCTAGCCGATATATATTTATGTATAGAATGTGGTTTTTGAAAGCAGAGATTTAGAGAAAGGAATATATAGTTGTAAATACCTTCTATATAAACCTCCACTGAGTTAATATGCAGCAAAGGTAAAATAAAGCAAAAACAACCTAACATGTTATGCACAAAACAAAATAGTTTACATAAATATACCAAAGAGGTAAGGTTAATTCACAGTGTAGGATTAATGCCCCAAGTGGTGAACAGTAATATTGCAGGATTTAGGTACACAGTTTGCTAGAAGACATGATTAATAATTGTTTTAACAGCTGCACAGCACAGAGGTTTGCAAAGCTTGTATGCAGTGGCGGTTCTAGACAAATTTTACTGGGGGGGGCCAAGGTGGGGCCAGTGTTTAATCAGGGGGGCACATTAAAAAACGGAAACAAATGACATATATTTATATATGTGTGTGTGTGTGTGTATAAATGTATATAAATGTATAATTTGTGTGTATATATATATATATATATATATATATACACACACATACATACACACACACATATATACACACATCCATTCACACACACA